>NC_051180.1:207533471-207564528 GCF_013339695.2 Rhipicephalus sanguineus
AATAGAAACAAGCACAAAAAGTCTCCGCGGCCAAATAAACAATCTAGGGCGAAAGGTGAAGAGGTACTGACACGAAAATTTTCAGTAGTTTTTTTTAGTCAAATGAAAGGCCAAGCCTTCCAGAGCCTAGAAAAGCTAATGGTAAGCCCCAGTGCACCTTGTAAAAGTAATTACAATATGTTTTAAAAGCTAGTTTTTGTTCCTACTGTATCCTGACGTCCCAACATGGTATGAACTTCTCGCCATCTACTCGCACAATATACAGTGACGTTTCCACGGCCGCTCCGCACCGGGGCTCCGTTGGTGACGCACAAGAAGCCATTTTGAATGTTTCGGTCAGGAAGAAGTGGCCATCTTGGAAGTTTTGGTACCTGAATTCATCACAACTAGCCATACTGCTACGTGAAGTCACGAGAATTAATACTGTAGCCTGACGTCAAGCTACTAGCGATGTCGGTAGGTGCGCCATGGAAAAATTGACTTAATGTCAAAATAAAATATGAGCATTTGCTGAGCTTTACACTTGCTCAGAGACGTTTTCTGCGTACAGGAAATTTGTATGGCAGAGTAAACTCGCCTTCGAATAAAGTGTCAGTAAGACCTCTTTAATAAGCAACATTTCTTGGTGTTCTGGCAGCGTTTTCTTAAAGATGTAGGCAAGCAGGAGTCGATACCTTTTCTCCGGGCTCTCCGTGAGGACCAGGAGATCCGGCCGGTCCCTGCAGACCCTGGTCTCCTGTCCGACCTGGTGGCCCCTCGGGACCTGGTGGACCTTGCTCACCATGAGATCCTTTGGCTCCTGGTTGGCCAACATCACCACGACGTCCAGGTAGACCCTGAAGATGCGTTACTTCGTTACGAGCACCAAGACAACATTTTGGACTGCTTAGACAACAATCTCTCAGCGGCGATTAAAAAAAAGGTTACTGTCCCTACGCCTGTTGCATGTAGTAAATCGTCCTCGTGACATCCTTAGAAATTCCAACACATCGCGTAAGCGCTCACTTAGCACTTTTTGTCCGCTTTCCAGAAAACGGCGCATTCTCCTAACAGTATTCACTGGTAATCTCATTTCAGTGATCATTTGAACTGTCCATGGTTACAGAACATGATGCCGATGCGGTCATAAGTAGCATGAAACCAAGAAATTCCCGTGCTAGCGGCCAATTTGAATATCAAAGACTTGGCTTCTTTGCTCTCCTAGCATCTCTCTCTAAATTTGTTTTGCGTAAAAGGTTATTTAGTTTTCCCGTTGGAAGATCATATGAGTGCTAGCAATCCATAAAATGACAGCAGGAGTGATGAGAAAAATTATCAGCCTGTGTACCTCTTGTCTGCGCTAATGTTAAAAATAACTGTTGGGGTTTTACGTCCCCAAACCAGGATGATTACGAGGAACAACGCAGTGAAGGGCTGCGGAAATTTCTACCACTCGGGGTTGTTTAACGTGCACCTAAATCTAAGTACACGGGCCTCAGACAATTCGCCTCCAACGAAAGTCGGCCGCCGTGCTCTGGATTGGAGCCAGCGACTCCGCAAATGTTGCTGAAAGAACTTTATTGACGCATCTATCGGTTTTGTTCGTCAGAGCATTAGTATTATTTGCGAACATGGTTTTGTTCAGAGCCATGCCTGCGAAAAGTAAGCTTGTCTGATTTCTCTATTTAGTGGGTCCCGGTGCTGCTAAGTGGACTCAGTGAAACAATCCTCCGGCCTCTCAAAGGCAGCTCGGCTTGTTCTAACGCGACAGGGTTAAAGAGCTCGTTTCGCAGAAATTCCGGCGTCGGCGTCGTTGATTGTGAGCGAAAAATCGAGAAAGATGCAAAAAAATCACAGCATATCCACGGGGTGAATGATGATGAGTG
The DNA here is from genome assembly GCF_013339695.2 of Rhipicephalus sanguineus. Classification (NCBI taxonomy): domain Eukaryota; kingdom Metazoa; phylum Arthropoda; class Arachnida; order Ixodida; family Ixodidae; genus Rhipicephalus; species Rhipicephalus sanguineus. The sequence continues at coordinate 207,535,337 of NC_051180.1, forward strand.
GGGCGAAGCTACGGAGGGAATCATTTGTAAACCGTGAAACTCTTCCGTGAAATGCGCCCAGTACATAATATAAAGAGTGTGAAACATCGTGTATATATTAAACATCAAACTTTTATTGTACTGTTGGTTTACGTGGTCCCTTCATCATCACTTGTGATCGGTGAAATGCAAGGAAGAAGTCCGCTCCCGAGCGAAAGGAGCGCCAAGAGCGACCGCATTCCCCGCTCGCCCTGTGCGAATTAAAGGGCAAGGCTAGAGGGAAGACAGGACGCGCGTTCCACGACGCGAGGTCGGTAGGCATGCCCAACGAAAGCCACGGAACGCGATCGTGCAAGTGCTCCGGCTTCGCATCGCCTCATGGTTCCATTTAGCGTCCCAAAACCAAACATATTGCTCAAGGTGTGCCTTGCGTTTTTTCGTAGAAATAATTTCTTTATCATGTACATTAAGACGAAAAGTTGAAAGCTCACTAGAGTGTATCGCCCGCAAAGTATGTCTTTTAGTGTGATTTAACTCTCGTACGGCAGGGTCCTCGCGCCGTTGCCGGTCCACCTCGCCCGTTGACGATCGGGCGAGGTGGCTACATATAACTACTACTACTACACTTTAAGAAAAACATCTGGCGTTCTTTCGTTCTGCTTTTACAAAACATCTGGCGTCTTTCGTTGGTTTATTTCATCAATGAACGGCGTTTTGAACAAAATTTTTATTGTTTAATCACGCACAGGAGAAATCTCACCAGGCACTACCTTGGAGGTAAACAATGGCTGCTAATGGCAATGAGAGACAGAAGAAGTCGGCTTTTAGCTAACACTTACACTTCTACTTCTACTAACGTTTCCTACTGGAACATGCCAATGGCTGCTAATGGGGAATGAGAGAGAGAAGAATTCGGCTTTTAGTTAACGCGCACGCTGCGAATTTTTTATTGTTCAACAACGCACAGGAGAAATCTCCCACCGGCACCACCTTGGAGGTCAAAGCGTAAGACTTGTTACTCACTACTACGACCACGACGACTACGAGGGACGAACGGGTGCCGCCTTAAAGGGCCCCTCACCAGGCCAGATATCAAATTTTAGTTAGACGCTGGAAGTTGTTGTGTGCCAAATGAAGAGCAGTATGCCGCAAGAATATTTCAGATCGGTTCATTACGAGCTGAGAAAAACAATAATTTGTAGCGGCGCGAAACCATGATGCGAGGAGGCGAGTTTCAAACCCTTGCCACTCGCCCCGTGTAGCCTTCGCAAGCCAAATCTCTTCCCTGCCCTCTTCACTTGACACATACGCATGAACACGTCATGCGCATGCATGGTCGCGTGCGCATGACGTACCCGAGCCAGCCCGAGCACGCGAGCGGCGTTGCACGGCCGCTACCTTTTTTTTATGTAGCGGCCGTGGGCGTTTTGTCGGCGTTCTCTGTGGTCTACTGCCTGTTTCTGCGGGACGGGCATGAAAGTTGAGACATTTGTACGGGCACGAGAGTGGCGGTATCATGAGCCAGTGCCGCATTAACGTTTACTTGAACGCGGTAGAATAAACGAGCATAATGAGTGCTCGAACGCGCCAGAACATTACTTTCGTTTCCAGGGCTGGCGTCTGCTCGATGCGCTAACCGCGGGGACACGAACGCATGGGAAAGGGAGGCACATTAGCCCCGCATCTCGCTGCAATGCAAGAAAAAAAATGAAAAAGACGCATACATAGCCTTTGTGTGTCTCATTATTTCTCTCAATTTTTATTAATCAATTCAAGCAACAAATTACACAAACTACACATGTGTCAAATAATTATCGCAGAGTGACGTGCTACTATTGGCGACATCAGAGCACAGTCGTCTACGTAGAGGAGCGACATCACAGCTCTACCATCTACGTGGGGCTATTTTCTCATGTACGTCATCCCCTCATTCTCTAAACCGCGCGCCCGCGAGAGGAAGGGCAAGCGGCGTTCACCTTGAAATTTGACGCATTTCCGCGGAGCGTAGCGTTGCGAATTTTGGCAGACGTGATCGTGAACGCCCAGTGTATGCATTGCGCTCGTTAGCTCAAAATTGTCAAACCTGGTGAGGGGCCCTTTTTTATTTTTTATTTTTATTCAAGTACCCTAAAGGCCCGAAGGCATTACATAGGGGGGACAGAACTATGAATAGTACAGCATAACACAGTTGCTAAACAAACAGAACTCAGGAAAGAGATATCTAAGGTAATACACCAATACTTTCGTGGCAGCAATATCAATGTTCCACGAAAGTAAATAATGTGCAAATATGAAATATAACTGTAATTTAAACACCTCAGACATTTACAAATGTTCTAACAATACATGCGGCACTACACAGTTTTTTTAACACACTTTAACACAATTTTTCAACAAGCAGAACTGTGCAAAAATAACAGTAATCCAAACACCTCGGACATATACAAATGCTTCTTGAGCAATAAATACATGTGACACCAAAATACAACTAAGAAAAATAGAATTACGAATTGCATTTTAATGTGCAATGTGTCAAGAAGAGAGAGAAAAAAAAAGGAAGTTCGACATGCAAAAATTTAAGCTTTAAAGTAACATTTCAGACCATTAACGAATGCATTATGATTAGTAATATCTGCAATGTCAGCAGGAAGCTGATTCCAGTAACGGATGGCAAGTAGTAGCGGGGAGTAAAAGAAAAGATTGGTACGGGCGAAGACGGGCTCGACTTTAAACTGATGATCAAGCCGCGAGGATACGCGATGGGCTTGTTTGATATGAAAAGCAGCGCGTGATGACGGATTGTGATAAATCTTATGGAAAAATGAAAGAAGCGTGACCAGCCTACGATTTTCCAGAGGAACAAGATCAATTGAAGATTTAATTTCTGTTACACTTGATGTTCGCAGGTAGTTTTTGGTGATAAATCGAGCAGCTTTATTTTGTAGTGATTCCAATTTATGAATGAGGTATGCCTGATGCGGGTTCCAGATTAGTGATGCGTATTATTAGTGATGCGTAAGGAGCTTCGCCCCTAAAAACTAAATAATAAAATCTCAGGTTTGAGTGCGAATCAAACGCAAGTCGTCTGCATGGCAAGCAGGCGTTCTACCACAGGACAACGCTATTGCTTGAAACTTCTGCGAAAAAAAAACACTATATGAATGTCATGTAGAGGAAGGAGTCTCTTTAACGCACGTAATATTGTGTGGTAGAAGCGTAGAATCGCCCAGTCGTCAAAACATGTGAATTGCGCAACGAGTGGGTGTTTTAAAAGCCCACCCATTGCAAAGCGCTGAGATATATTTAATCATCATCAGCTGCAAAAGCATCAACAAAGTGAGCGGCTGCGTAGCTTCACGTGTTGTCTTACGGACGCGTAGTGGACGTTCATACTCATATATACTCACACTCCAAGCTAGTGACTGACGTGCGCACTGCAACCGACGGGTTCTTATGAAGAGTTCCGACACGGCGCCTGGCATCGGGTCACGTATACAATACAGCTGCAGCACACGAACGTTATCGGCTTCACTCTGGTTGGCACTGAGCTGGCGCCAATGTCCACCGGTACAATCTCTCCTCGCAAAAAAAGGAGCCATCCTGGCGACCTAGGAAGCAGACGCTACGGGCGGGTCGTAGCAGGGTTTAAGCCGCGAGACGGGAACTCTTTCGTGCCCGCGGCAGTGATGATCGGGCGATGGGTCGACTGGCTCGATGACGTAGTTGACGGGAGATGTCTGCTCCAGTATACGGTAAGGGCATGGGTACCTCGACAGGAACTCGGTGCAAAGGCCGGGAGTTGTGGACGGGATCCAGTGCCAAACTAGGGTTTCCAGGCAGTAATGGGCACTAGACGCAGAGGCGTCATGGCGTGATTTTTGGCGCCCCTGGTCTTGAGCGGTAAATGAGCGAGCCAGTTGACGGTATTCTTTTGTGGATTGATTGTTGGGCGAGTTGGTAATTCATGATGAATGCAAATAGCGCGAAAAAACGTAATACTGGACGATGATGCGCTTGTGCTGTAGCCTTCTTCGTCCAGTATTACGTTTTTTTCGCGCTATTTGCATTCATCATTCTTTTGTGTAAGCAGCAGTTTCAGAAATGGGTTTGGCTTCGGAAACGTCCGGTTGGTAGGGCCGATTGGTGGCCATGGAGCATGAAGGTTCACGTCCGTACAGGGGAAAGAAGGGAGGTAAGCCGGTGGTAGTTTCTAGCACAGTAGTAAAGCGTCAGGAGCGTAGGCGGAAATATTTTCGGGTGGAGGGGGGAACCTTATTGATATATTGTGGGGGCCGGGCAGGCAGATGGGGTCAAGCGTAATTTTGTGCTCTGTATGTCATAGCAGAGAAAAATTTCGTGTGGGGGGGAGCCGCACGGGCCCGGTGTGCCACCCCCTGGCTACGGCACTGATAAGCGTAGGTGACGGAAGGGAGTACTCCGTTCGCATTTTGGTATGATCGACCGACGCGTACACTTGAAGGGTTCCGTCATGCCATTAGTTGAGGATGGTATGCAGAAGCAGTGCGGTGTCCAATGAGAGATTCTTTTACAAGGACCTCGTTGGCGTTTAAGAGGAAGACGTGGCCACGTTTGTTTAGCAATTCACGTGGTGCACCATGTCGTAGAATGAGGTGACCAAGAATGAACCAGGCGACGTCTTTCGCGGCGGCAGCTGCTAGCGAAACTGTTTCAGCCGCACGGCTTGAGTGGTCTATGGCGACTATGATTCAGCGGCTCCCGTCAGAACTGTTTGGGAGTGCTCCGAAAAGGTCGATTCCGACGCGGGCGAATGGTCGGCCAGGGCATAGCACTGATTGTAGAGGACTAGCGCTGCTGTGAGTAGGTAGCTTGCGATGTCGACACGCAGGGCATGACTCAACATACAGGCGAACGTATCCATACATGCCTCGCCAGTAGTACTTCAGGTGAAGACGGGAGTACGTCTTGAATGTGCCTTGAGTGTGCCAGCGTGGCCGCATTGGCGGTCGTCGTGAAGGCGCTTCAAATCTCGGTGCGCAATTGACGGGGCATAACGAGGAGCCACCTGCAGCCATCGGGTTAGGGTGTGAGACGAAGCCTGGGGGATGGTGAGACAAAATGTCAAGCAGGGAAGCGATCCAAGAATATTTGCGCTGTTCGGCCGCCATGTCGGTGATAGCCAGAGATGACGAATTACAAGTAGAAGCTGATGAGCAGGTACTGTCAGAAGGCAGTGGCTATCGAGATAGGGCGTCAGCGTCCGAGTGTTTTCGCCCGGAGCGATAAATCACACGTATATCATACTCTTGTTTGCGTAAAGCGGATCTTTCAAGGATGAGAGCAAGCATAAGGCATAGCGGTCGGTGAGAACTTGTTACGGAGCAGTTTAACTTTAACATTGCGAGGGTACGGCTGGCATATGCTACAATGTACTCTCCAATGTCGTGCTTGCGTTGAGCGATTGCGGCGCAATGTCCGAAGCCACTAGCATCCGTGTGTATTTCTGTAGGCGCGTTGGGATCGTAGTGACGCGGGATTGAAGGAGACCTGAGGAGTCGGCTGAGCGTCGTAACTGACTCATCACAATCGCTATTCAAAGCCGAGAGTTCGTGCTACCGGCGAGAAAAGCTCCGGTGGAGTGCTGGGCTTGGGATATTCGGCTACTGCTCCAAGTTTGGCAGGATCTGGTGAAATTCCATCTTGTGAGACGGCGTGGCCTAGATGGTAAGCTGACGAGCGCCAAAATGACCATTTTTTAATGTTTAGCTGCGAACGACCAGTAATGAGAAACTCGAGAACTTGCTTAAGGCGAGCGATATGAGATGGAAAATCCGCAGAAAAGCATGCTTATTTGAGGCGGTAGGTGCATGGTTGACGAAACGAGAAACAGCGCAAAACACAGGACAGTGAAAGAGACAGACCAAGCGCTGACTTACAACCAAGGCTTTATTCCGTACATGTGGGTGTATATAGCACACGCAACACGAAAGCAAGGAGACAACAATGACGTGGAAATTGTTCACGAAATCGATGTAAGCATCTGAAAAAGTATAAAGAAGCCATCATCCACTTGACAGATACGCAATTTCCCTGATGAAGAGCGCTAACGAAGGCATACTCACGCACATACCATCATTTTTGTCTATGCAAAGCGCCTCATAAATCTCACGTGCTCGTTGATCACTGTATCGCCGAAGTATCTTGCATTGAACAAGCATAGCATAACAGCCGCATACAGAGCTGTGCGCAGCTCGGTGGCTAGGTAGCTGCCGCAATAGCTAGGTGGCTGCCAACGCAGCTTAGATTGCGGTGCTCTCTCAGGCGGACACTTATACACCGGCCAATTTGACCAATGTAGCAGCGACCGCATGAGAGGGGGATTTCGTATACCGTGTTATGACAGCATTCAACAAATTTTTTCGCGTGTTTCTTATCACACACGCGAGGACCTCTGTCTTCTCTGTTCACCTTATTGCACATACTAGAGAACCTATTTTTTGCTGAAAAGACAACTCTGATACCTGCTTTTTTTGCTACCTTCTAAACAATGCGACACCCTACGCAAATACGGTATGACCGTGAACAAATTGCACTTCACTGTCCTCCTCTCTTTCCTTTCATGTTGCGCGTGCTTATGTACCCCCATGTACGGAATAAAGCCTTGGTTGTAAGTCAGCGCTTGGTCCGTCTCTTTCACTGTCCTGTGTTTAGAGCTGTTTCTTGTTTCGTTTACCGTGTAACCGACCGGCCGAAATAAGCAGTCTAGTGCAGTTCATTTCTCGTACATCGGGCACTGCTCTACCATACCCCCTTATTCGCTCCTCCATTGTGTGCAGGAACCTACTGGCTACTGCGTCCTGCAAGACACGTCTGTATTTGTTCGCATTGAAGAATTCAGCTTTGTCACCAGACGTTCTTCGACTTTTCGGTGGTTTAGTACCGTCAAAAGGCCACGCTGACAGTATGTGCCGGATTCTCCGGTCAGAGGCCTGGCGTCGAGTGCGGTTCTACTAGGACTGCCTATAGGGAACCCAAGCTCAAGTTTGCGGCGTGACGACAGCGCCGCGCTGGCCGCGCTGCGGCTCTGTCGGAAAGCTCTGGATTGCATGCGCGGCCGATTCAGCCCCTTTCCCGGTAGCGGTAGCGCACGTGCGCACGCGTTCTTCTGGCGGTGCGGGTAACGGGGGAGCCGTCAGCTTGGCACGGTGAACCGAGAGGCTTGCTGTGCGAAGCTGCGCATTTTCGCGATGGCAGAAGCGACCCCGAGGAAGCGCAAGCGAGATCCAAAGTATTGCGGTTTAGTGGCCAGCCACAACAGTGCAGACACCACGAAGGAACACGATTCACGTGTGAAACTGTATCGGTTCCCGGGCGTGTCGCACGAGGAATAAAGGTGGCAAGCGTGGATAGCTGACAGCACTGTCTCGCCTTCTATTTTGGCTGTCTGAGTTCATCGCTTTCGTTCGTTTCGACAACCTAAATCTGTAAGTAACGCGGCGCATGCACGCATGCGACTGCAGTAATCATTACTCGCTGTCTTCTCGCATTGTGAAATTCCAGTAACGGTTGTAGGTGAAGCAACTTTGTGTTTTGATTCCCCGTGTTCGTGAGACCTACCCGTCGTTGTTGAACGTTCACACTCACGTTATACCGTTAGCGTTGCGCGGTTGGTTGAATTCAGCTGAACTCGGCACATTGTCAGAAGTTCGGCGCCTGCAATTCACGCGTAGGGAAGGCTGCTTTATCACGCCGGAACGGACGTCTGTGCATTTTCAGCAAGCTTTGACATCGTTCTGCAGGTTTGCTTTGTTTTTGTCACTTTATTAGGGTGATATATATTTAAGCTGCTAAATATGACTGGCACGTAATACATGCTTTGTAATTGCAACCTTGAAGTAACCACCTTCTGAATTTGTGCGATTTTCTAGCCGCGTTCGTGCAGCAGGTTTTATACGCCTGTCAAGTCGATATCATAAAGAGAGACTGCAAGCATGACGCGAAAGCCGAAAAATGAGGTGAGGAGTTCATCTTGCTTCACAGTGGTTAAAGCTCAGCTAGCTGCCTCGCGTCTTAATCGGCGGGTGATTCTCCAGCGGCATGGGGGACTTGACTCTAACCTTCTCAGGAAACAGTGCCATGGCCGAATGTTTTTTTCGCACGCCGCAAACGTTTGTTCACGAAGGTACACAGCTGTTACTGTAAGCATGCCATATCAAAACAACAATCATATGATTCGTAGTCCACACCGCAGAACATCGATAGCGTGTATGGCTTCATTTCGGAGTACATGTGGACCATTATTCACCTTCAACATGACAGAATGAGACTTACCTCGAGGTATACGTCCTACACGGTGTAATCGCGACTTCGGAAATGCATTTCTCTTTGAGTCGGGCGTCGTTGTCGTCGATCGTCTGCTCTTCACCGTTAACGAGATTAACGAGCCTTTCTCCTTTTATCAAGTTCGCTATTCGGAAGTGCCAGTCAAGCTTGAAGATCCTTTTGAAGCCGCACTAGAGCGGTGCATTGTGAGGCGCCGCAAGTGCACCGCGAGAGCCCTGCACGTGCACGAAGCGAGCGGCAACGAGGTGGAGAGAAGGGAAAACGCGCGCTGCTTACACACCAGTTTCTATTTTTCTGCCAGAGATGGCGCTGCCTGTCAAGAGCAGCAGCGCCGGTAAGCGTTGCTTGGGAAGCCTATAGGCTGCGAGTATGGAAAATGCATCGCAAATCATCACTTTGAAGACACATCATGTTCCTATTGCTTCCGAGACGGCGGAATTGCTTTGGAAGAAGTTGTTTCCCAGCTTACCAAGAAAGAAGCTGACACGTCAATCTGGGCAGCAAGTCGTGATTCTAGGGAATGGAAGCATTCTACCAGGTGTAAAATGCGCATTAGAAAAGGCCCCAAAATTTTGCGAACCACCGAATCTGGACCAAGTAGTGCTTTTGAGCTTGGTAAGAAACACTGCGGCACGAGCGACTGTTGAAGATAGAGGCAGGTGCATTCAAGAAGGTGTGGACTGCCTGTTGCCGATGAAGCAAGCCGGTGCCTCACGCCAAACTTCCGTCATCAAGTTGCTACGCGCTGCAGACAAGGAAGGTGGATTTTTCCTTGCTCCGACAGCCGTCTACAGAGAGAAGGCGGATGCTGCTATCACAAGGATCTTCCAGGTCACGAATGGTAAACCTTCCAAGGTCAAGTCAGCGGCTGCCAAACTTTGTGAAGAGGCTGCACTTTAGAAACTGGCGTCGTCAGTGAGGTCGGTGAAGGGCTTGAAACTTTCGGTTTCTTTTCCGCAAAAGACGCATAAGCAAGAGGTTCCTTTCCGCGCCATTTTCTCGGAACAGGGCACTTGGCAGCGCCTTGTGGGAAGTGTCTTGCAACGTTCTCTATCCGCCCTTGTTGTGGAAGATCCCTGCCTCATCAGGAAGCCACAAGAAGCGTCTGAATTTCTGCAGCAAGGGTGTCTTTCAAAAGCGAGCTTGTTTTCAGTCGATGTCAAAGACGTATCTTATTCCTTGCCGTTGGACCAGGTCTGCGCAGAGGTGAGCGAATGCATCGACCGTTATGGGAGCATCAGGTTATGTTTGATCAATGCAAGTTACTTCGGCGATACAGTGATCAACGAGCACCTGAGATTTATGAGGCGTTTTGCATTGACAAAAAAGGTAATGTGTGCGTGAGTGCGCCTTCGCTAGCGCTCCTCACCAGGGAAACAGCGTATCTGTGAAGTGGAAGATGGCTTCTTTAAACTTTTGCAGATGCTGACATCGTGGTTTGAGAACGTGGTTTAAGAACCATGAGGGAACGCTAAAATCGTAAGATATGAGTTTCGTCGGCCGTTTCTCAGCGCCTTTGCGAGAGCGCACAGGAAGGAGAGAGCTGAATGTGCGATGGAGGCCAGAGTACAAGGCCCGAAGATAGGGTGACAACATATATAGAGGACATGGATCAGCTTTTCAGGCGCGCGTACACCTCCATGACTCAAGTCCAGAAAGTTCGTTACCTAATGCGGAGGGTCACGGAAGAATTTTTTCCGGCCTCATTTTAAACCCGCCTGCGACACTTGCGGAGTTCCGCGATGAAGCCACTGCCATATAGAGGGCCCTTCTACAGCGTGTCAGGCAGTATAACCGCGATGTCGTGCAATCAAGTGAGGTCACTTCCGTCAATCGCGGAAATGACATCGGCGCCTTGCGAGAGCTCATCAGGGCGGTCATCAAGGAGGAGCTACAAAAGATGCAGATCACTGCTCCACCTGTAGGGCAGCTCTCCGTTGCAGAGATGGTTCGCGACAAGGTAGGTCATGTGGTCCACGCTCCCCAACACCACGAGGTGCCAGCACGGGTAGAGGTGCCTTGGCTGCCAGGAGGGACGGTTGCTGCCACCCGCGCTGGCCGACTGCTGGTGCTGGAGATCATGGTCGCCTCTTCGCCGTCTCGTGTCCCTGTACCGACCCCGCCGTATGCAGCGTAGCGTTAAATAAATTATTGTTGTTTCTTGTGACTTGAAGCCTCCGTCGTCCTTGCTTTAACTACAGACGAGACGCAGCATGCCCAGTGCCCACAGTTGGGCCCAGCGTGGTTTTTGCTCACGCCCGTAGGAATAATACAGGGGGTGTAGGTCCGGTTCCTTGTCTTGTTCGTCGAGTCTCCGTGTATCGCATTCTCGTGTGTGTTCTTTTTTTGGGCGGTATTTTTTTTTCTCCTCATGACGCAGGCAGGCGGACAGCAGCTCCGGTCTGGGACGATCTTGCCTACCAGCGGCAAGCAGGGTTCTTCGTAGGTTGACCAGCTGCTGGCAGAGCAGCTGAACACATTCTAGCGTGTCGCTAAGTTGTGCATTACGGTCATGGACCGCATGAGCACTCTGGCCGTGGAGCCACAGACAGGGGGTGAGCCACAGCTGGGACTTGAAGTCGAGCTACTCACGTACACGGGTTACGACGACCCCAAATCAGTAGTTGACTTCCTAGAGGAAATAGGCAGGTATGCCAGAGCTACCGGTGCCTCGGAAGCGCACGTCCCTATTGCGAAAACCAGCGCCGTTCAAGTACCCCCAGCGTGATACCAGTACGTTCTTTGGCGCTGGACCGCGCTGGGAACACTGGTATACGGTCGAATTCGCTGGGACTCCGGTGAAAGCACTGGGAAAGAGCTGGGTCGGACTGGTAAAGCCATTGGCTTTGCCGCTGTGACGCTGGCGCTCACTGGGAAGCGCTGGAGACGCTGGAATTCTCACTGGCGTGCGCTGGCACATACTGGAGCCTGCACTGTCCTGCCAGTGCCGCGCGCTGCTTTCAGTATCGTGCGCGGCAGAATGCTTTCGTATCGTTGAATATCGAATGTCTGATTCGATGGTACCGATAGATGCTATCCTAACGGGTCCGAAACATGTGTCACAAATTCTAGCTTCGTAGAGAAAGACTTCTGCCAACGGAGGCCAGAAAAACAGCCGTCGTTCGATATCGCCACACCGGAAATGAATCTTGGGCAATTCTTGCACTTCCACTTACTTCAGCTATACGTTAGGTAACAGTTAAAAAGGTTGCAAGGCTAAAATGCAGAAACTTCAACCGTCGTAACTTATCTGCGCCGAGATCGGTCTTAACCAGTGCGGCTCCCAGCGAGCGTTAGGCCTAGCGTACCGGCCGAGTCCGTCTACATGCCATCGGCGCTTCTTGGTTTAAGTACATGTCATTCCAACGTGTAAGATTTACTGTAAAGTATAGTCTGGACATCTGTTAACCTAAATTAACCATTTTTTCTTGTGTACGCTGTCCGCACAAAGAGCGACGACCATCGATGCGACGCGCTTTCAGCAACGAACGCTGGCTCACCGAAAGCAGCCGGCCGCACTCGCCGGTACTTCTCTGACTCATACGTCAGAACACATACCTGTCAACTGGTACGCGTTAGTGAACTAAAACACCGGCATCTTTTTTCAACTAATTGTATTTGTTTTTGCTGAGCGGTTTTATAGTTGTAGGTATCGACAGAACTGCAAGTCAGAAGACAGACACGCCCGCCCCGCAGTAATATCGTCGCTCGCGCGAGAAAACTACTCAGTATGAATTCATGTAGGTCCGTGTTTATCGACCGAGTCATCATAAAGCTTCCATACATGTTCATCATTAGCAAGGGCCAGAAACGGCTATTAAATCTTGTGAAATTATGAGATCTTGTGTTCTGTTGCCGCCACCGCCTCTGTCTGATGTAAAGGGGGGTGAGAACGTAGTCAAGCGGACAGTCGCTGTTATGCTCACCCCCTCCATCAACTTTGTATTGGTGGAAATAAACGTTATTATTATTATTATTATAAATATCGGCAGTAACAGCCGTCTAACAGCCGTCCCGGCAGTAACAGCCGGGAATTCTTAAAGGAACCTAGCGCTCTTCTCATTTTGGGCATTTCATTCGTTGCCGGCGACCCTTTTTTTGTGTCTAATAATAAAGCAGTCGTGATTTGGAAAGGAAGATCGCGTCTTCCTTGAATACGCGACACCGAAATATGAAACGAAACGCTGTCTTACTGTATTGACTAGCCCTTTTACAGCGAACCTATTTCTTTTTACGGCTTTTTTTTTGTTTTTTTTATTGCACTAATGCTCTCTACATGACTTTCTTTACTAATATATTTATGTAGAAAACGTAGGCACCACCGTTTTAACGCTGTAGAGCCGTTTTGCGTTTGAGTACCCAGCGCCTCCCAGTAAAACGCCCCAGTAAAACGCCGTTTGAGTACCCAGCGTGACGCTGGGCCCATAATCGGGCATGGCACTGGACGCTGGTACCCAGTGGCGTTGGGTTTTGCAATAGCGTTGATGGCTCAAATCCTGTCATTAGCTTTACGGGATGCCGCAGGATGGTGGTGGAGGCTACAAACGCCTTTCACCACATGGGCAGCATTTGAACAGCGCTTCCGAGAGGAATTTCTGCCCCCTGGGTACGAGCTGGGAGTCCAGCGGGAGCTCGAACTGAGAACCCAGCATCCGGACGAAAGTTTGCTCGAGTACGTCCGGACGATGCAGGAACTGCATTGCCTAGCAACAGCGGCTGCCCCAGAAAGGAACCAAGTAGCTCGGGTCATTCGACAGTCATCCCAGATTCAGGCCATTTCTTTATGGGCGTACATTCGAAACCCTTGAGCATCTCGGACGAGGGGCCTGCGGTGTATAAGACGCCATGTTAGCTGAGAGCACTTAGGTGCCACCGCCAGCGCCGCAATCTGCTCTTGAGCCGTCGCTGGCTTGGTGCACCCCCGTAACCAGTCCCTCATGCGACCTGACGAGCCCAGGTGCATTCACGGCTGTCTCCTCCCGCGCCCTGGACCCCTTCACACATGAGCAAGGGCAGTGCGGGGCCCTATTCAATACCGTATCAGGGGTAAGCTGTCCCTGGGAGCAAGTGTCCGCAGAGCAGCGTCATAGCGCAGAGCGCTCGCTCATTACTCGAGCAATACAAGAGCGTAGTCGGTCGGAACCCCAGTCCCGATATGCCGGGTTCACAAGTCCTGCGCGAGCCGACTGCGACAGGCGCTCCTGTGATGGGTACTCCGGGGGTCACTCAGCCGAAGGGCATGATGTCAGTGATAGGCTAACTGGCCAACGCAGACATGCGCAAGTCGTATGCTACCAGTGTGGTCAAACTGGCCATGGGAGGCGGCAATGCTTCGCGCACCGTAGCGCAAATGCAGAAAGTTCGGCGACACTAAACACTGGCGGTGTGTCACAGCCCACGGCCGTCAATGCCAAGAGCGTAAAACGCAGTCCAGGGCGTGTAATGGAGGAACATCAAGCTGGTGAGTCAATCATCGTTCTCTTTGTAGGCCGCATAACGCAGGTAGAGTCTCCAGAAGCGACGATGAAAGTTAAAGCGCTGGGAATTACCGTACCTGCTCTTCTGGATACCGTTTCAGAAATCTCGTTAATCGGTGACGTGTTGCTGGAGAAGAGGAAACCTAAAAAGATCAAGTTTCGCAACACAAATATTGAATTGCAAATGGCATCAAACCAGCTATCCAACGCTGAAGGTTGTGTTCGCTTACAGGTAAGCTTTAATGGGAAAACGAAGCGCCAGCGATTTCTTTGTTTGCCTTGTCTATCAGTGCCAATGCTTCTCGGCCGAGATTTTCTTATAGACGAGGGGTTCCCACTCGACTTTCCTGCAAGAGGCTACCGCCTTCACGGACACTCCGAGACAACGCCCTTTGCGGAGAAGATAGACTTCGTGCGTGTACCAAGACACGCAGAAGTGTGGCAGCCATGCACACTACTCTGCCGTCAGCAGCCATGCAGTCCCTGCTCGACTTCAAGGGAACGAACCACCAATGGAAGCACCTAGATGCCGTGCTGACACCGTTTTCGGGAATGTTTAGGGAACGTCCTGGGAAGACCCACGTCCTAGTGCATCGCATTAATACCGGCGACGCCCGGCCTTGGAGTTTCAACCCGGGACCACTGAGCCAGCACAAGCGAGCCGTTCTCGATAAAGCCCTGGACGAAATGATCGACACAGGAGCCGTGCGACCCTCGGACAGTCCGTGGGCTTTTCCTGTGGTATTAGCTCCAAAGAAAGATGGGACGGTACGTCTTAGTGTCGGCTACCGCAGGCTTAACGCAGTCACTGTGAGAGATTCCTACCCTTTGCCAGCAATATCGAGCATAACTTGTGCGCTGGGAAACGCAAAGTTCTTCATCACGATCGACTGCTCTCACAGGCGGCCCCTGACGTTCATATTGAAGTACACTCGCGTTCATAAATATTCGCGTTTACAGATCTACTAGCTCCCATCTTCGATCATTAACACTTACACCCACTCATCCTCGCCGGGTATCATTGACATGTGTCTGACACTGGACGTTTTGTATGCATTCGCATCTAAGCTAATCTCTCAGATATTCTCCTTATAGCCGAACGTGCAGATTTGTAATGGATATTCGGGAGAAACCGCGGATGTTAACACTCTTTCAAGGGAAATATCCTATGTATATGTTTTACATATGTATATGTATATGGGATGTCGCCACCGTGGAAAACTGTTCTACTCAACCGAATGTCGAATTATCTAAAGTATCAAGAGAACAATGAACAAGTGTCTATTACATCAACGCATTTGTATTTTCTTGATGAATACCTAAAATCATGGTACATATTTGGCATAAGAGCAATGTAAGTGCCGCAAATTTCTTCATTCGCGACTTCGTTCACAATGTGACCACGGTTCAAGACAGCCGTGTCCAAACACTAAACGTGCTCTGCCCTCCTCCCTTATTAAGTACCGCCACCTCCACCACGCGCACGTGAAAATAACTTTTGAGCGGAAAAATGATCGGCAAATGGTCGTCTCCGTAATGTCGCAACCGAATTTGATACCAGCATGCGGGCTGCGGCTGAAGCTCTTCACCTGCAACAGTTTGCACTATGTTCGCGTTGCGTGACATTGCGCGCGCATTGCCTGAAGTCAAAACGAAGCTACTAAGTGCCGCATCCGCATGGACGAAGGCGTGGTCACTAAATTAAGGCACGACCATATAGCGTCAACACAGTTTCGAAGGCGCGCGCGCGGCCTGCGCCCACAGTCGAAATGAAACTGCTCAGCACAGCATCCGCTGCTGAATAAACCTGGCTCGCTAATGCACAATAATGGAGGGCGACTATGCAGTTCTGAAGAGACGTGGCGAAAACGAAACTACTGCCTGTCGCAGCTTTGACGCGCAGTCGCCACAGGCGCTATATGGACGCGATCATAGGTATATCGCCCACGCATTTCGCGTATGGCGAGTAATATCGAAGACGAAGCAAGTGGGCCGCAGCCGTCGAAGTCTCTGTCGCCAACAACGCGATTATGGCTAGATCGTGGAGGGCGTCTTTACGAAGGACGGCGGCCGTTTGAGTTGTTCGCCGTTTGTGCTCCTGTGAGTTGAACATTTGCGGCGCTTCGTGCTTGGCGCGCTCGTCCGAATTATCCGAGTTGCGGCCAAATATGACTGAATTAACTAGAGTGTGATACCATTAAACAATGCATAAGCTTGACGGGACCACAACACGTCCGAATTATCCGACTGTTCGAATTACCGGGGTGCGAATTAACGAGCTTTCAGCATATAACATTTCATTTTAGTCGACTGACATAAAAGTAAATGTATGGCGCGTTTATTTACTAACTCCACCTTCACTGTTTTTGCCAGGGATATCAAACTCACCTTAGCTAACAAGCCGCAGTCACGAAAATTTACTCCCGCAAGGCCCAGGACACAGTGACGAAGGTAAGTTCGGGGGCGGGTAGGAAGAAATTGTACAAAATGTCAGCTAGGCGTTGCCATATGAAAGGCCTTTGCCATATTTCATAAAGGGGTCATTTCTGAAGGGGACGTAGCACCAGGATTCCGACGACATATATTCCTCCAAGATGACTCAACTATGGAGGACGGTTCTGAAAGTTTGTTTCACTGTTATGTATGAATATATGTTGACCGCAGCGGTTCCCTCACGGAAAAAGGCAATGCTTCAGACAAGTAATCCCTGTGTAACTCACGAACATACTTATTTAGAAAAAAATATGTGACGAAGCCAGTCACGTGCGGGCCTCGGGCCGCTTGTTTTAGACCCCTGGCTTATGCGATAGACGTTGGTCAGCACTTTCCAGAATAACGCGAGGTAGATCATGTTTCAATGGCTGACGGTCAGTTTTGTAAATGCTGCATTTCACGGCAGGAATAGTGCTTTCGTCTACTTTGTTTTTCATTTGAGTTAAGGTGGTGTAGAGCGAAACAAGAACAAGACACGTGTCACTCGCCTTGCTTTGCCCTGCACCACATTTACAAAATACCACTTCACATAATGAGCACGGCTTTTGTACTGCACGCTATCTTCGTGATACAAAGCGTAGCGCGGGCAGCAGTTCGGCGCGCGCTACGCTTATGATTATGGTAAGATTATGGTAAGTACACCATCTACACATTATGCGCAAGGGTCAAAACGTTGTCACAAACTGATAATTTATTCAGGCCGAAGCCTTGTATGTTTCACGCGACGGACAAAAGGCTGGCTCAAAAAGTACCTCTCAAGCGCGAAGCTGTGCGCTAACTTGGCCTTTGCGGCCTCCGTGCGAAAAAAGCAAGCGGCGTTTGTGCGATATAAATTGCACGGTAAAATAGTCGCACCCGATGGCTTTGGTATTGAAGCCGTCTTAGGCGAATGCATCAGGGGCACTGTGAATTTCTTTCCTGGTTCCTAGGATATTCATGGTCGCTCGGTACCTTCAAAGCCATCATGCTGAAGTAGCCAAAATTTCTTTATCATGTACTTGCGACGTCAAGACAGAGGCGGTAACGCACAGAATGATGCTGCCTTTTTTTTAATTTTTGCTTTTAAGTGCATGTGAGAAGTCTGGGATGCGTGTGAAAGTATTATGAAAGTAGCAAACTTACGGGCCAGTCCGACCTCTACGGACTACCAACTGGCACAGACACGGGTTGTCCTGCGATGCCATTTCCTGCTTTTTGTTTTCTCTCTTTGGGGAATATTAACGTGAAATATTTTCGCTCTATCCAGAGTAAAATGTAGCGATTAGTAATGTCGAGGATTGCCCTCAACCTGAAGAGAAATAAAGTAAATCGGCAAGAGACAGGCCAACATAGATATAATCAGGATAAAAACAAATTTAGGATTTTCCCTGACATGTCACACGATGCTTTAGAACAAGAAGAAAATATGGACGTGGAATCATGAACAATACCTTAACCACACTGATTTACGAAACAGCAATTTGAAGGTAAATAGCGAAGGCCAGCATTAAGTAAATTCTCCAAAACTACAAAATATAATAAAGAAACCACAACATGTCAGTATTACCAACTCAAGTGATCAAGTAGAATTAGTAGAATGTAGAAACTAGAACGCCGTATGTTGGTTGGCGCAATCACTTACTGTTGCTGAGTCCTCACTTATTTTCTCTGATAATAATATCTGGTTTAACATGCGAAAACCACGATATGAGTATGAGGCACACCGCAGTGGAGGGATCCGGAAATTTTGACCATCTGGTGTTCTTTACCGTGCACTGACATCGCACAGTACACGGGCCTCTAGCATCTCACTCCATCGAAATGCGATCGCCGCGGCCAGGGCCAAATTCGCGACCTTCGGGTCAGCAGCCGAGCACCGTAACCGCTACACCACCGCGGCGGACCCTTATTTCGTCTAGTATTAGCAAAAAGGTTGCTCGTGGTGCTGTTCCACATGCCCCTGTTTTCAGGAAAATTATTAGTCGAAAGAGTTCTACACTCTATGAAAAAAAAAGACTCTTAAGGGGGTCACGGCAACTGACCCTCTTCGGTAATTCATTTGACCCCTTTTGGTAGGTAGAATCAGAAAATGAGATTTAACTTTCTGCAAGAGTAAATTGTCACTCTTGCAGCGCGTTTGGACCGGCTAGCGTGTCGAAGACGCCGCCGTATGCGTCATATACATCGTGTGCAGTGATGTTCCGTCCCGCACCGAAGAATTCCCTTCCAGAGGCGCGAAAATTCCCTACTTCAGGCATTTTCCCTGCATACATCGCCAAAAATCCCTGCATAACTTTCCGCAAAAGGACAGTAATATAACATTATACATATATAATGTTATAACAGCACATGAGCACCAAGATCGGAGCTCATGTGCTGCAAAGGCATTGTGCACATGTGGGTTTTGAGTCTAACGGCAAAGGATGAACAAAAAGACGCTCCGTGTAAATAATAGAACGAATCTCAAAGGCAATGGTTTTGCGTGCAACATGGGCCGGAAACGATTGGAGAATCCGAAGGCGCCTAGTAACCGAAGTGTTTTGAACATTACAAAGAATTTTTTCCGTCTTTGAAATTCCCTGCAATATCGCGAATATTTCCTTTTTCCCTTTCATCTAAAATGAGGGTCGGAAATTGCCTGAGAAGGGAAAATTCCCCGAACGGAACATCACTGATAGTGCGGCTGGCGTTCGGCGCGGTTCGTGTACGCTGCCTAGCGGGGGACCGGTGTCGCCGTCGGGTCGGCGCCTCCTCCCCTCCTCTCTGCTTTCCCTGTCTCATGAAGTGCGTTGCGTGTTTGGTAGTTTTGCGTTCGAAAAAATTGCAGTGCCTTAGCTCGGCTATGCCAGGATATACGTAGCGTTAGCAAAGGTGCAGCTGATTATGCTTAGCTTTCCAGATTTTCTAGGTTTAGCTTGATTGTCATGCTTACTGCTGCTCCAATGACACACACGCACGGTATGCGTATTATGTGGCACATGCATAACTATTTTTGCTCAACGTCAGGTTGCTTCTCTATGGCCACAAAGACGGCTCGGTGGTCAGTGAAGTAACACGCTCCGTCTCTATGGCCCCAACACAGTAACCGCTAATTGCCAGGACTTCGGGATTCAATGAGATAAGCTTCTCGGCTCTTCTGCGCCGTCGAGCAGCATTTGCGCTCTCCTTCTCCACGGCGTTACCCACCTGCAAACGCCAGTGAGAGGCGCTGCGTCAGACGGCGACTGCACAGCGAAGGCGAATAGCTGCGCGCGCAGGCGCCACTGTGTCTACGACGTCACTCCTCTCGAATGCGGCGCTGACCAACAGCGGCAAGTAGAGTCACTAGAAAAATTCCAGAGTATCGCATCTGTTTTCCGCGCGCCGCCGCCGACGCGATTGGCTTACTCGCATCACGTGACCTCTCGCCGCCACATCCCTTCCAAGCGCTTTGGGCGCAGGCGCGTTGAGTGCAGCACGGCCAGACATTTAGCAGTATCACGGTCCCTAGAAGTACTTCGTCGCTTTTTTAAACGCGTCATGCAGATGCCAGAGAGTAGCTCACCAGTAACCGAACGTTGCTGGTGAGCTACTCCGGGAATTTCGTATATTTTTGCATTCCGTGTGGGAAACATTAACGTCAAAGAGCGTCGTTGTACGTGGCTGCATAGTTGGCTGCGGAATGAATTCGCCCCCCTCGAAGAACACTCCTTTCTGCAGTGAACTACACAAACTTTGCTGGAAAAGCTATCATGCAACAGGATACTTCACCTTTTCGGTTCCCTATGTTCAGCGATATTGAAAACTACATACTACAAACCTTTCTATTTGCTCGGCTGTTTATATCTCGATCTGTTGAACAGATTGTGCATGCCTTTCGAGTTATAAGCGTGTCACGCGCGAGAGCGAAATCGGAGACTTATTAAACCAATAACTGTTTACTGTATACCTTGAAGGCAATTGTCGCATGATCAGTTGCCACTGCGCAAAACTGAAGCGTGGAACTCTGTTGATAAACTTGGTATAAGGCAGTGTTATTAAGCGTATTTAAATTTTTTTCAAAAGAAAATGTTGCTAATGCTGCATTGCGCAGAGCGTACCCTTACAATACTGTTTAGTGGGTGAGAAATGGTCACAGCAAAAAAAAAAAAAAGATCAGCTTATCCTTTTACGCATTGAGGGAATCGATTTCATGCGAGCCCTCGATGTATATAAATACTGTGTTGCAGTAGCATGTACGTTAAAAATTTTCGGGATGTGCTATTTCTGATCAAAATAACATAAATCACTGCGCCGAGGAAGTTTTAACAAGAGTGCATTACGAAAAAAAAAGTTGAAAGTAAAAGCAGTGCTGAAAGCGAACCCCAGCTGTTTACGCGCTGGCAACGCCAAAAAAAAAAAGAAACTTTGTCTGAACACAGCGAAATATTTGCAAATGCACTGCAACGTTGTGAATATTAAGGAGACAAAAAATAGGAAATGAAACAACTGAGTAGTGACGTCAATCATTTCTGATGGCGTATTTTCTACGTATGTGTTAGGAAATGACAACGTATTCGCAAAATAAGATGCACCTTTCCTACCGCACGCCAATTCGCCCGTGCGTTCGGCTGCTGGCATTCCGAACCGAGACAAATACTTCACGCACAGCTTCCACTTACCGTACACACACCACTTCTATTACAGATAACACCCAGCTGAACAGCAAGCATGGTGCGCAAGTAAGGTATGCGTCAGCAATCAGTCGAAGGACGCAATGCTGAATGTTCTCGATGTTCGATAATGTTCTCGAATGCGCTGTGAAGTGAACCTGAACACCGACTGCAAAGCTAGCGCAAACAGTCAACATTCACCAAGTGTCGAAGTAAATGGCATCTCGCACGGTCATTACGCTAATGCAAATATACAGCTCCGGACCTTACGAACACACCCGGCCATGAAACGAAAGAGACCGGAGAAGCCACGAAGAGAGTTCGCGAGCACATGGCAACATTCGCCGCACGTTTCGTTAGCTACATCGCTTACCGCGCAGTCGATTCATGACTGTCGATGACTCGAAATCACTTCTGATATCCTTTTGAAGGAACACGCACACACATATTGCAGTTACGCCGAGCGTAACACCGCATCGAGGCGAAAAGATCGGTCACTTCTCAACACACGCTGCCAACGCGCCGGACGGTCCAGGAAGGGAAATGGCCGCCGCCGCCCAATGTTGTCCGCTTGCAGCCTACCTTTGCGGTACTCTGCGCGCGGCGATGTCGGAGACCGCGTGAGATGCCAGCTCCGGTGACCCAGCTGTGTGACATCACTGATCCTCGCGCATGTGCAGCACGGCTCACGACACTCCACGGGAAATCTGCTCCGGCTAGGCAAGTGTAGCTAACGCTACAAAAATGTGCGCATCTTCGGTTGCGCTCGCGCGGAGGCTCCGTGCTGGAAGTGACGATTGGAGAGGGTCATATTCATAGAGCTGCGGACACGGACAACGTGCGCCTCTTAATAGACAGTTTTACAGCGAAAGCTGTTATGAGATCATTTCACCGGCCGTTTTTGGCGCCGTAGTTGTCCGCCGCCGCCGCCGGTGTCCGTAACCAGTATCGCTCGAAATAAGGAAAAAAAAAAATAAGAAAAAAATTCCCGGATGGAACGAGGTTCGAACCTGGGCCTGCGTGGGAGCCCAGTATTCAACCTCTGAGCCATGCCGGTGCTTGAAACTGCTCTGCAAAAAGGTCCTATACTGGCTTCATGTCGAGAAGGAACCACATTAGCATATGCAATATAGCGTGGTACAAGAGTAAAATATGCACCACGAGTCGCACAACGCGAATTCTGTAACCAGACGTCACACAATGCGAATTGCGCAACGAGTAGGTTGTTGAATGCTTACAACCCATTACAAAGGGATCTGCCATAATTCTTCGTCGTCATCAGGCACAGCATCAACAAAGTGCGCATAATGCCTTACATGCGTTTAGCAGGTACCACGACTCTCCGTAGAATGACGAAAAATGGCACAGTGCCTGCTGCCCTACTTCTCACAAATACAATGATTTATAGCGTAGTGGGTTCCTCGCAAGTGCACTTGCATTGGTTGCCAAGGGAGCCCATAATCGCATGATCCATTTCCTCGGGGTCTCAGTAAAATTACAATGATTTATAGCGTAGTGGGTTCCTGCCAAGTGCACTTGTATTGGTTGCCAAGGAAGCCCATAAGCGCATGATCCATTTCCTCGGGGTCTCAGTAAAGTTCTTCGCCCACCCCCCGTCTCTCTCCCACGTCAAGGTATGTTATACAGCATGACGGGAGAGGGAAATAGCGACCGGGCGTCACCCAATGCAAATTACATAAATGGTGGGCCGTTTAAATCTTCCAACCCATTACAAAGGGCTGAGCCATATTTCTTCATCGTCATCAGTCGTCGCGTCAACAAAGTGCAAATAATGCCTTACAGACGTGTAGCTGGTGCCTCGCTTCTCCGCAGAATGACGAATAATGGCTTAGTAGGGGCTTCCTAACTTCACAAAAATTGTGATTTATGGCGTAGTGGGTACCATTCTAGTGTACTTGTATTGTAGCCCCTAAGAGAGCTTACAAGGGCTCTAGAAACGCCGCTCTTTCAGCTTTCGCTGTGACTGTGCTGCGGTTTCAGCGCAGGCATGGCGTTTTTTTTGGCTGAGTCGCTTGGAAATTTTTAGATCCGCTTGTCGTGTTTTTTTTAGCTTACTCGTGCTTTTTCAGGAAATAGTATGATTTTAGTTCCGGCACGTGTATTTGTCGTCAAATGCATGGCTTGAATATAAATATAAGACCCTCCCTTCACCCCTAAGCTCTCATCTAGCGCTCCTATGCCCTTCTGTTCCTCCTGGCGACATTTGTAAAGGCGCTACAGCATGGAGGAAGAAAAATTCGGCAGATGTGACGTACCGTGGGAAACAATGTTATGCGAAGCATGCGCGGGAAGGTGACTATGGCGTAATTTTTTTACATTGAGCGAAACGTTACGGAATGACGCTAGAGAAATGTGGAAGTGTTATACGCACACTCATATGTTAAAGAGTCTCATATGTATTATATAACCAGTTGATTACAGTTGCGTAACGATGCCAACAGCAATATATATGTTACCAACACCAGACGCCGTAAGCTGACGTGTAGTGCTTATATACTGGATAGCGCGAATCCGAACAGGACAAAGAAGGAACACAGATGCACAGGAGAGGCATTACTCGCAACTAAGCTTCATTTAGGAAAGTTTCCCTAGATATTTGGTACGTAGCCGAGTGGCACGCGCAGGCGTACTGCGGTTATGTTACAGTCACAGTTACAGTTGCTACAGTTGCGTTATAGTTGGTATGGTTATACTTGGCCGTTATGACGCGGAACGCACACACGTTTCACAAACCTGCGTGCATGTGTACGAGGGGTTCCTGACAGTTCTTGAGTAAGGTCATCATTACCGGGATCAGTGAGCACCAGCAGCTGGACCGGACTTGTTATCGGATCCGTCCGTGATAGCGGCTACGAGGGGTCTAAGTGTAGTGAAATGCGAAGGTATAGTGCAGCCGGTGGAAATTCTGGATGCCTCTTACGATGAAATGATCTATGATGCCTCCTGTCCTGGACGTGGCAGCGAGGACGTTTATGCCATGTCCACATCCGTCTTTCACGAAGTATAAGGACCAGGTGTTGTTGAGTCTTGATAAGTCAATATTAAGTCACCGGCTATGATGGGAGGCCTGGTTATCTCGGGAGAATTATTGTAGGGAAGCATTCACCCCCGGTTTTTTTCTAATCCGCGTAGTCCACGTTGCTGACCACGTAGACGAGTGGATGGTAGTTGAGCGCCTTCCAGTGGTGTTCTGTCTTCAGGTCCCTCACTTTCCTGTCGTAGGCCGCGGTGGTGTAGAGGTTACGATGCTCGGCTGCTGACCAGAATGTCGCGCGTTCGATCCCGGCCGTGGCGGTCGCATTTTGATGAAGGCAAAATGCTAGATACTCGTGTACCGTGCGACCTCGGTGGACGTTAAATACCAGATGGTGAAAATTTCCGGAGCCCTTCGCTATGGCATATCTCATAATCATATCGTGGTTTTGAAATATAAAACCCCAACAATTATTATTATTATCACTTTCCTTGCGCGTCAATGTGTGTGTTCGTCGTTACTCTTTTGGCTGAGACTCTGTATCACCTGTGGCAAATACCCACATAACATGAACTCTGAATGCGGCTATGTGCCACACGTGACTGAGAGAAAGGGTTTCATGACGTATGCGACAGGTATTAAATGCGAAGCATTTTTTGCGTTATTCATCTCATGACCAGTGAATCGTGTTCGTCATACACTCATCCTCTGCTATGCAAATTTTGGTATATTACAAGCTATGCAGACGACCAGGAAGGAAAGAAAGGAAAACGGGAGAGAGGAAAGACAGATATGTTAACCAGGTGGCTAGACAGATAGATACGTACATAAAAACGGCCAAGGTGCCTGAGGTTCGCTAAGAAATGCTTCGCATTTAAAAAAAACAGGAGAGGCCCTGACGTCACTTTCAGTGAAGCCTCGTGAAGCGGGAAGTCGGTGATTTTGACTCGGAAGATCCTTCTCTCTTGTTTGGATGTGAACAGAAAAGTAGAAGCCACGTCTGTGCCTCCGGCTCCAAAACCACGTGGAATGCGCGGCGCGGCGCGCGTGTCCAATCCGAAGACATGTATGGTTCCGCGGAACTGGATGATATGGATTTTACAGATGTATTAGAAACTAGTGACGATGACTGTGTGTAGAGTGCGGTTCTGAAGTGCAAGAAATAACCTTAAGTGTTTTTAGTCGTTCAAGCGCCTATCTTTATTATGTGAAATGAATAAACAATAACGAAAACAGCAGTATAAATAAACTTTTTCACCTTCCATATTTTCTTCTAGTATTTTACTCACACTATAAAATAATTTTCAAGAACGAGAACATATTTTTTTGAACTTCCATTTGTTTTGGGTTTATTCGCAGGAGGGCCGCCGCTTTTTTGGGCTTCTTTTGTAGTGATTATTTCCTTGTTTAGTCGGCGGAATCTCGCAACACTGGCGGAGCCTGCCATTGCGAATACACTTTTATTTAGGCGTAAACAGATGTGGAGCGCGCAGTGCACGATACGTTGCGTGTGCTCCAAGCGAAGCGCGTCACAACCCCTTTAGTTTACCGTGCTGTGCTACGTTTTGCTCAACTAGACAAGTCATATTCGAGATGTAAATATTTTCGAGTGCTTATCAGCGCCACCGACGTCAGAAGTATACTAGCTCCCAGTAACAACGTGGCCTCTGTGATCTGCGCGCAGGACCTCGATGGCAAATGTAACGGCCATCAGCGTACACGTCAGACTCCGGCGTTGGCTGAGTGCATTTTTAACGCCCTTCCTGGGAGGATTGGTCCAATGCTCTACCAGTGAGCTACGGCGGCACCGTAGCTCAGTGGTAGAGCATCGGACGCGTTATTCGAAGGTCGCAGGTTCGGTCCCTGCCGGTGGCAAGTTATCTTTTCGTCCACTTTAATTTCTTCACAGTTATATTCTAACTACTGCAGATAACACCCCTTATACTTTCCCTGGCGTTATTGTCTGTTAGTTCCCATTATTATTGTGTCTAACAAAGAAAACGAGCCCTTAAGAGTCATCTCCTTTCCTTCATTCAACGTATTCTTGAGTTTTCGATCTACAAGCAACGCTTTCAATGAATTAAAGCTCGCACAACGCTCAACGCACGTTATGTTGCAGCATGAATAAATGCTCGTACTAAGCTGACTTTCCTTTTTTTACGGGGTCATTCGCCGAGAGGCCTGACAGAAAGATATTAACGCGTTTGCGCGTTGATACGGTTGCTTGACGAACTGCAGCACAAGTACACTTGCCCTTAATTCTTTACCGATGCCTCGAAATCTCACACTGCTGTGTCCTACGCAGCGGTCGGTCGATCATTTTTCGAGGCCGCCATTCTGCACCCTAATACAATTATCTTCACCGCTGAGGCTTATGCGATATATGTGGGTGTAAAAGAGATTAAGCATTTAAAACTACAAAGTGCAGTTATATACACGGACTTCTTAAGCGTCGTAAAAGCTTTGAAAATATTGAAAGTACATAAAACTCCTGTCCCTGTCTCACTTTTCTCACTGTTATGCACGGTCTACACACTCGTACAGAATTTCGTGGTGTGCTGTGTGCCAGGGCACCGCGAGATCCAAGGAAACGTGTTGGCGGACCAGCTAGCTGCATCCGCCCACGACAACACTGCCGATACATCCATAGCTGTCCGTTTACTAGACCTAAAACAATTCCTAAAACGACAACTCAGGGGTTACTGGCAGCGCTTATGGGACAGTGAAACGCAAAATAAACTTCACTTGGTGAAGCCAAACCTCGGACACTGGCCACCCATGTGAAAAATACGTCGTAAAGATGTCACACTTTGCAGACTTGGAATAGTGCACACACGCACATACAGCATACACCGTGTAGATAGGTTTGCGAGACGCTTACCCTACGAGGCGACCGGCAGGAACGACGGACGTTCTCCACTGCCGCAGCGAACAAAGACGCGACGGCCGGGCTTCGTCGACTCTCCGGCGCGGCCGCAGAAAAAGGCACTCCAGGCAGGTTGTCAACAAACACGGGTTTATCTAACCCAAGATGCAGCCGCAGTGCGACAATCACGGTCTCGCAGGCCAGTCAGGGTAACTCCGCAAGACCAACTGCGAGTACACATTGCTTACTTGCGCTAGGCTACGACACAAAGGGGGGACACCGAAGCGCGCGAACCCATAAGTCGCCTGCAGTGGCAGCGCGTGACTACCCCCGTCTGCAAGCGTGACGAGCATCTCCCGCGGGCAAGCGAGCGCCAGACAGAAGCGAGCTCATGGGAAAAGGGGTGGCACTGGCGGCCACTGAGGACAGGTGTAGCGCAAGTGACGCTAAGCTAGAGCGGTGGCGCGAGCATTCTCTGACATGTCCGGACGCGTGGCTCTAGCGGAGAAGACCGACGCATGGCTCGCGCTATAGAGTTAATATACTGACTATTGCTCGCACCAGTCAAAAGGCCTGTGCGTAGCCACGGTAGGCATGTCGCCGAATAACAGCGGTTCCCGGCGCTCGTACCGCGCGGGGCCAGCACACGCGTTAGCTGGCGAACGTGGCGCGAAACGGAGGGCGCGCTCGATTCCCACAACATGCGACCCTTTCTTCCGGTGGTGACCCACCGAGAAGCGATAGACGGGGCGAGCCACTAACCCTGCTTCATATACTTTACTTAGGTTAACAGCGCGAAAAAAAGACACGGCGGACAGGAAAAAGACGAGACAAGCGCTGACTTCCAACTGAATTTTTATTGACACGAAAGCTCTTATATACCCGGTTAACAGAAAACAATCGGTAACAGAAGGTGAAAACGCAAGCAAAGATATGAATAACTATACATCACTATCACTGAGCCTGCTACGTCAATCGCGCATCCCAAAAACGGAGCTCCCTGTCTGACAATGCATTGATGGCTTGCTTACGCACGTGCCCCTTTCAACGCGCCATCTGAGCTGCCTCAGAGATTTACGCTCATGCTCTTCTTTAATCTTATCCACGACTGTGGTCCTTTCAAACTTCCTTTCAAAGATGGCTTCCTGGCGCTTCACGTGCACGTGTGGGTGCACTCCGCAGTTTGAAAGGACCACAGTCGTGGATAAGATTAAAGAGAGCTGAGCGTATATCTCTGAGGCAGCTCAGATGGCGCGTGAAAAGGGGCACGTGCGTGAAGCAAGCCATCAATTGCATTGCAGACAGGGAGCTCCGTTTTTTGGGATGCGCGAGTTGACGTAGCAGGCTCAGTGATAGTTGATGTATAGTTATTTCAATCTTTGCTTGCGTTTTCCACCTCTGTACCGATTGTTTTCTGTTAACCCGGGTATATAAGAGCTTTCGTGTCAATAAAAATTCAGTTGGAAGCCAGCGCTTGTCTCGTCTTTTTCCTGTCCGCCGTGTCTTTTTTTCGCGCTGTTAACCTTAAGTAGACACAACCAACTAGCCCAGTCAGCCACTTTATTATGCTTCATATACTCGTGCTCAGGATGGTACCCTTTGCATTACTATACAACAACGCATACCATTCTACCCATCAACGATTATAGGAAATGAACCCCTTCTCAACCACGAAACACTATTAGTGTTTTTAAAAGATACAAACTTTTGACGTTATATTTCCAGAGACCCCGCATCACGGCCTCTCAGCAGAGGTTGCTGCTGTGGCTCTGCAATTCGAAAGCACTGGCTTCCGAGCCCTTGGGGTCAAGGGTGTCCACGAGGTATCCGTGCTAATGCCACATTTTTAATTTAGTACCGTGATCGCTTGTCACTCAATCGTCGTCACGCATGTTTTACGTCACTTTCAGATTTTTAATAATTATGCCTTTTTTACGCACGTTTTGTGCGCAGAATCTTAGGCCCTTATACAGCCACTAAACAGATCACTCATCACATCCTCTGTCCATTGACCTGGCGCTCTTTGGCCATCATTGGCCCTTGCGCCATAAAACACCATATATAATTATCATCATCATCGTGCCTAAAGGGTCGCAAGATATATCACGATTCTACATATTAGGATTCTAAGTCCAGCATTCTACAATATAGGAACGCCAGCGCACACAAGCCGTGTTCACATTGTTTTGATTGCTGCGCCTGTGCTCTGCCACTGTGCAACTACCAGTCGGTCCTACACACTTGCTTTTAACCGGAGAAAGGGGGAACTCGGACAGCACCACGCCAAGGTTTCCTTATCTACTGTTCAACATGCAGGCTTTACTAGTACTCCTGCTGTCGTGATCAACGGTAGCCCTTGCGAGCCCGATAAGCGTTCCTTCTGCGCCGATAGTAGCCGTAGTGCTTTCGTCCGTGATCGACTCCGGGCATGTGTACTTGCCGTCTAAACT
>NC_051180.1:207564628-207586154 GCF_013339695.2 Rhipicephalus sanguineus
AAGGAGTGTGTGAAAGGGAGACAAGACGCTAACTTCAAATGTCCGAATTCCGTCGCGTACAATCCCGCAGCGTAATAGCGGCTGAAGAGCTTAGGCCTATATAGGGATAAATAAAGAAAGGGTAAAATGAAGGTGAAAGATATCAAGCATGCACAAAGCGCTACGCAAAACGAATGACGGCCCTTTTGGTTCACAAGACCCTCACGCAAGGCACTTAAAAAGAACGATTGTCGACTGCGCCACGAGAAAGCCCTTCTGTCCACGAGCAGCAACTGTCTTTTGTCTCCGTAACCAATTTTGCGAGTGCCCTTCTCCCGCTCCGTTACCCCCAATCCTGGCTCTGACTAGATCTTTATTTCATTTCTGCACTGGTAAAAAGGAAGGCGAATGGAATGATGCGGACAACGAGAAGTGGATACAAGGCCACCGATGTATGTGCATGGTCGTCGTTAAAAGAAGAAACATATCGGAGGACGCATCGGAGTAAAAGAAAGAACATATCGGACGACCACCAGAGATCGGTGGTCATCCTTTCTCATTTCGAAAGTTTTCGAAGCGAAGAAGGAAAGACGTTACGATTGCAATTGTTCGACAGTAGCCAAACACGAGAAGGGCATGCGGTGAGATGCCCGAAATCACAAAACGCACTAAGCCACCGTTCACCGTTGGATATACTGATGGTAAATGGTGGCAGGCGTTGCTCCTGTTGTGCGCCTAGAGTAGCTCCAGAGTGGGGAAGGGTTTGGTACTGGATGGTTTGAAGGCTGCAGTCCGTGTAATTGTGAACACTTAGAGAATGAAACAGGAGAATTGCGCATAGTTCCCTGCGCGTGTACATGTAAATATGGGACCTGACGTGAGCCTCCTCCGGCAGACAGCACGCTGGCAACGGGACGCTACGGTGTGCAGTGGGCGACGGATTCGCATGTGGATCCCGCTACGCACCCATCGTAATGGCCCGTCCTCGACATCGCCTTCGCATCCAGAGCAGCAGGAGCCGCTACGGCCGCGAGCGATGCGCTGTATCGCACGTCCGGCGCACCGTTGCCGATCATGTGTGCGCGGATGCCTCAGCAGTCGTGCGTTTCACGTCGTGTACCGTGGACCCCGTCGTTTTCACTTAGCCTCCGCTGCGTCAACACGATAGCGCCACCAGTCATGCGGAAAGGAACATAAGTGCCACAAGAGGACACTTCCCCATCCACGTGGTCTGCACGTGGATCGGTCAAATCGACCCGAAGGCGAAACAGCAGCAATCTATAAGCGGCCATAGATTAGGACGATTCACTAGTGACGTTGGCTTCGGATAGTTCGAGGAGTGGTGCTATGTTAAACACAATAATAGCAAAGGAAAGGCGTGATCGCTAGTCACTCCTAATGTCATTTATTACACTGGTACATACAGCGACGGGCGAACATCTGATCGAATCTTCGTTTTATGCGTGAAGGGCCTATGACGTTTCGGGGGCAGCACAAACAAAGGGACGCAGTCTTCGTTGATGCAGGTGTATTCATCGGCATAAATCCTCTCGCTCTTCGTAAGCCAGATGCTCTGAAGAAGCACAGTAGCTCTTCCGATTTTCTTCTTTCATGTTCTTCATTAGCATATCTCTGTAGTCGTTCTATGCATACGACAATCCGGCCAGGGTTTGTATGTCGCAGTTGTGTCGTAGTGTGGGAAGGAATTACCTCTCGACAGAATGATGTTGAGCTCTAAAACCGCTAATAAGGTAAAGCGAAAGTGGGAACATAATTTTCTGCCTGTCTGAGGCGTCCAACGCAAGTATATACTGACGGCTTCACCTTAAACCTTCTTGCTTTCTCTTCTTGTCCTGAGTGCAGAGTGTTATTGTGATGCCTGTCTTTCCGGGTATGAGAGTATCTTTCCCGGTTATGGAAGAAAACGAAGACAAGACACGTAATCTAAACACGAGTCAGCTAGAGAGCACAAGTGTGGGTGACAGGATGTATTTCGGTGATAAGTGAGCGTGGTTGGTAACTACATACAGAGTTTTAAAAAATACGAAATAAATTGTTGAATGATATTTAAAGAGCCTAGATGTCCTTATGAACTGATTTGAGAATAATATATTACGTCAGGACATGATAGCTTCCCTATTCAGATTTCCTATTCGCCAGTTTAGTACTGCAATAAAAGTTACCCAATGAAGCAGAATAAAATGCTCAAATAATGCCGTTCGGAATTTTCAAGTAAGAACAAATATCAATAAACCAAGAATTATGCGGCATGTAGCACCACAATGCCGCATAGCAGCTTCAATCATTCTTAGCACATCACAGTTGTACAGTGGTATACACCAGCTTTACCACCTCCGTCTTGTATTTCCATAACACTGACTTCCAATTTCGTCTGCCACCCACACTCTTTCGTCGAGAAATGACTTGTTCGGTGTGCGAACCTTTTTCTCGCGTCCCCCAAATTAGCCGACTTTCATCGATAGACATTTTTCGTTTCGTTTAAAACGAAATTTACAAAGAGCGCGAGAAAACGCGGTTCTTCATTGTGTGCCTATGCGTGCACGTTGACAATGCATGACAGGCTTTGAAGCAAGAGGCTGGATTTCAGAGAAGTCGTACGCGATGCGCCTTCCTACGCCGGGTTTGCCAGCATTCTCGCCAGGAATTTTCGGAATGCAATGTAAGAATGGTAGACTGGGCGTGTTGGTTCAGCACATTTGAAGTGTAAAGAGCCACGAGGACAATGGACGAAAGGGAGAGTACACACACACGAATAGCCGAGTAACGTTCGGTACAAAATCACGCAGGCTGTTTGCGAAGTTTGTAGGCGTGGCGCGGAGAAAAGACGCATCAGTCGCAAACAGCGCACCTACGTACAACTGTATCGCGTGAGAACACGTGGTCTCTTTAAAACAGCAAGGAAGGTGCGGATTGCGAGAACTCCACAAGAGCCGAACGATTCCACCGTTATTTCGTCACGTTTACGGCGACACAAACAAAATGAATGCGAAGAGGCATATATAGTGGGCGAAGGATTTTGCCAAAGGCGCGGTTTCTGGCGTCCCACACCTTTCGATGGCAACAGGTGAAAAGCAGCGCCCACATGCCGCGACTGAACTATCCTGGATGTGTAATTTTAAGTGCGAATGCACTTTATAAGCGACCCTGAATCCGCCGTCCCATAGCAACGGCGCGAGGAGCGGAGAGGAGCGTCTATAGCAACGGCGCAGCGACGTCACGCCCCACGTGACTTCGCGCGCTCCGCCCTCCGCTCCGTGGCTGCGCGTGCCCCGCGCATTGCCTGTGGTGATGAAGGCCGGCGGCGAGACGCCGAACGAAAGCGTGCGAAGCGAGCCGAGCACCCCAAAGCCGATCTGGCGCGGGGACGCGCGATGCGTGAGCGAGCGCGGGCCCTCGAATTCGATCGGCCGGACGCGCGCTTCAAGCGAGACTTCCTGGACCGCAGCTTCGGATATAGCTGCGCGGTGTGCGATCGACTGTGGTTCGACAACAACCTCAGCCCCATCTCGGTAGTGTGCCTCGATGTGTGCGCGCAACAAAACGCGCATCAAAACACCCTACATCTCGGGCGTGCGCAACGCCGCCAACAAGTTGAACGCGTTGCGGGTTCTTTGGAACGAGTTCGGAAGACAGATTATCATCATCAGTAAAAGTGCTTTGCACTTAAAAACGGCCAGACCTCCGTGGGTCGGCTGGCGCGTGCTCTCTCGCTGCCGTCTCCTTCGCTCGGCTCTGCAGTTTAGTCGCGCGCGCCCCCACATAGCATCACCCCGTGCTTCGCACTTCCTCATACTCCCCTTCGGGGAAATGCGGTTTTTTTTTTTTATTTCCAGGTATGGCTCTCAGTCCTGCATGCCATATCGGCCGGCAAACACGCAGCTGCTTTCGCTTGTCGAAAGTTGCGTGTGAAAAAGTGTCCAATCTGCATGTGGAATTCGAACACGGGGAGTTTCCGATGAGACTAGAAATTTCGAGAAGGCTCGTGGCGGCTTCTCAAAAGGCTCAATGGGAACCAATCTCTCCATACAACGCTCTCAACAGGCGCGTGCACTCTTCGCTGATGTATAGCTTCTTCATGGTTATCGACTTTAGCTACCGCCACTTTTTGCCAGGTTTCAGGCGGACAGCCACGCCTGGCGTCTATCGTTGCTAGAGCTGTCTTTGTTACCATGACAACAGAAAAGTGTATATCTCTGCTTGAAATTTGGCTGCTCAATTTTAAAGATCATAGCTTTAGAGCTGCACCCTGGTTTTTCTCGCAAACTATTAACATCTTGTACTTGTCAGCTCATTATCAAATAAAAAAGTACTTGTGATTTCATACAACGTATATCGTGGTCGAGAAGCATCTCAACGAGTTACTTTTTATTTGCAAAGATTTAGTAGCCTAATGAAAATACATTGAAAAACCAAAAATGTTCTACTGAAGTCAGTGTCGAAGTCGTAAAACGTTGCCAATTAAAGCCCCTTTGTAGCCTAAAAACAATCAGCTGTTTTACGGGTGTTTCTGTGGCGTAGCCGAACGTGTCATTGCATGTGTTCGCAAGGTACGACAAATTGCGCTGAAGGAGACGAGGACAAGTTTTTAGCACATTCGTGATTGAAGCAAGTTTTGAAACTGAGAAGGCCACGAAGAAAAAGCGCGCCACAATGCAATACGAAGCTGTCAAACAAGATAATGGGGGTACCTTGTCGAGTGGGTTAAGTAAGGCTGTGTGCGTTCATGTATTCAAACAGCCGCGGCAAACTGTCAGTTACGGTGCTTCACAGACGCAGTATCGTTCTCTTATGTTGAGCAGCAGGCTTTCATTGTAAAACACGCTAAGTATTCTAAATTTTCGTCAGGGGAATGCACTGAGCATATCGAGTGCTCGGTGCTTCTTATGCAGATGTTCGAATTCAGAAAAGAAGCCGAAAGACGGACATATGTGATTGCGTAATCATCATCTTGGTTTACGACACTTTGCTTACGTTGTAGTGAAATGTAGGTATTTGAGAAAACAAATAAATAAAATTGCGGAAGAGTTCGCCTGAGTAATACTTATGAAATGATGAACGTTTATGGTATTCAGCTTTCCAATGGAACAAGACTATGACAGGTGGTGGTGTATTGATGTCTGGAACATTTCGACAATATGGGGTTGTTTGATGAGCACTTAAGTCTAGCACACGAGCAGTCTTATTCATTTATTTTTCATTTCAATTTAGCCTCTGCGGTTGGTAGCTGAAGCCGCACCCTTTGTTCAGTTGGAGAACGTCATAGCCCAAATTAACATAGAGGTGTGTAGATAGTTAGACATAGACAAATTAAATGAGACAAAGGCAGATCGATCAACCAGAATTTTAACATCTGGTTTGCCACTCTCCACTTAGGGGAAGGGGTAGAGGAAAGAAAGATGGAAATGACAATAGACGGAATATCAGGCGCGACCATAAACAACAAAAAAAGGAAGGTGCGGAGCCGGAGTACTCTATACTGGGCAAGGCGTAAACGAATGAGAGGTGATAAGAAAGACGGGGTAACAAAAAACGAAAAAAAAAAAAAGGTTGCGCACATAAAGTACCATCCAAGAGCCATCCCTACTGAGGAGCGCGACAACCAGGCACAGCAGCCCTTCGAGAGTTAATAAGATAATCGTTGAAGTTTTACGTCCCAGAACCAGGATATGATAATGAGTGGCGCCGTAGTGGAGGACTCCGGAAAGTTTGACCACCTAGAGTTCTTTAACGTGTACTTCAATCTAAGTACATGGGTCTTTGGCATTTCGCAGCTCTTCGAGAGCTACGCGCAGTGGAATATGTGTATAGGCAAGCTCCCTTTCCGAGGCAGGTATTACCAGTGCTGTTGAGATGACGAGTAAATTTGTAGCACATGCAAAGTAGCTGTCTCAAAAATAATGCGGTGCTCTCGAAGCCCCGTGTGGGCAACTATTACACCTGCCGATGTTCTGCACACTTAAAGGTTTCACGCTCAACTATACGTTCCCATTCGAGGCTATTCAATATGTCCTCATTCATTTACTATAATGATGATGATGTGCAATCAAGGTTGCTGTCAAGGGGACATAAATCATCTTCTCTCTTATTAAATATATCAGCAATTACCGAAAAACTATTAACAATGACGTGAGCAAAAGCACGCGTTCTGTTTCATTAATATCCAAAAAGTGTCGCTACCTGAAAACAATAGCTTTTACTTATCAACACAGACTTGCACCCGGTGGTGACGCAGTAATTAGTTGAAGTCATCACTTGTAAGCATCTTCGTAGTTTTTTCGTGCCAGGAAAGCTAATTCCCTTTCGCATGTGCATATTTTTGTAATTGTTTAAGTTCACGCAGACCCGTTTGCTCGGCTTCGCAGTTACACGTGCAATAAACTTTGCTGGCCTTAAGGGAAGCGCCTAATGACTACCTGAAATAATTAAAAGCATCTGCATTATAATGACGGATTTGGAACCGGTAACGTCGTTTTAAGCATTGAAATCTCGTCGATATTAGGGCGGACGTTAAGTGTATGCAGGTGGTAGTCTCATTAACCATAATACTGGTTCCGATAACTAGATAAACTTTATTTACTGATGCGTGTTACCGTTAAACGACAGAACGTAACTTAAATTACACTTATTGTTTATGGACGGGCAGTGCTTATTTTGCTGTTTTAGATATAGCCGTTCCTTGATGAAGGGTCCATTCTAGGGGTGTGCGAATAGTGAAATTTCATCTCGAATCGAATTCGAATCGAATAGTGCCGAATAGAGGACAAAAATATCTAATATCGAATCGAATATCGAATAGTATACTTACCGAAACCTGTACCGGCCGTCCTACGGCAAGACAAAGAAAAAATCAGGGATGCTACAACGTGGTGACAGCGCTTGCTCAGGAAGAATTTTAAAGACGATAGTCTTTCTTGGGGAGCCTAAACGCCTAAATTTTGGTCTGTCTTTCTGTCTGTCTGTCTTTCTGTTTGTCGGCACGTCCCTCGATTCAGCCACCCGGCCAAAGTTGAACCACTTGCTTACCGCCCAACCATCTTGAACTGGTATGGCTGTTCATACTAGTGAACGTTGTCGATCAAAAAGTAAATATTACGCATATCTGAGGCGTAACATCATTAGGTAAGTATTAGGTGGTGTGTTCGTTTAATAGAAATACATAGATACGCAATTTTAAAGACCTTGATGGTATGCGTTTAACGTTGAGACAGTAACGCTGAAGCGATCAGCGGTCCAAGCCGAGCAAGCGCGAGCGCCAACAACAACCGTCTTCGTCTTCTTCTTTCGCAGGCGTTCTTGTCTGCGCCCTACCATGTTACAAATCACTCCCCCGCGGAAAAGGAGCCATCCTGGCGACCTAAGGAACAGGTACAACTGGTGGGTCATAATGCGGCTTCAGTCGATCGACGTGAACAGCCTAGCGGCCGCCACGACGGCGGTCCGTAGATGATTGAACAGGCTCAATCATATAGTTAATTGGGGATGCTTGACGTAGGACGCGGTAGGGCCTTCGTACTTAGGCAGTAGCTTTGTGGAAAGGCCAGGAGCGGAGGAGGGAACGCGAAGCCACACCAACGTTCCAGGCGAATACGACTGAGGAGGCAGGTTTTCGTCGTGACGGTCCTTCTGGCCCTACTCGCCCTACAATGTTACAACCCTAGTTTCTTAAGGTGCGCTGAAAATGCGACTGCGCTGAAACTTGTCTTCCTCCGTGCCCTCTGCACAAGCTCATGTTGTGTTTCGGTTTCGGTTCAGTATTGCATTGTACGAATGACAGGGGGCGCCGCTCTGGCATTCCTGTTATAGGGGCTTTTATTCCTGTTTTACCCAGGCGACGTGTAAGTAAGAGAGTTTGTGGAGAGTACTCGTTGAGTGCGGACGCTTCTTCTCCTTCGGCGCATCGCGCCAAACAGCCTGTTTGGGCTGGCCGGCGTCCCCGCCCGTCGCGTTGGTCACCGCCGGTCTTCGCCTGCCGCTGCGCCGGGACTACCAGCCCGCAACACAGCACTCATGTTTCCCGACGTATTGCCAGATGGCATCCATATCTCACGCAGCGCCTCTTCTATCGTCTTTAGACGACATTTGCAGCGAAGCACGCAGATACACGGCCAATTTTTTTTTTCGTCTTTTATGGGCACGCAAGAATGGTGATAGGAGAGATGCTATTCCAGTCAGCAGTGTCACTATACTTACCTCCTAACTGCTAACGGAGGGGGTACGGTACCTAGTTCTTTTCCTCGTGGTCCTGCAATACGGCTCATCTGGGTAATGTCGTGCTTCATCGCCATGGCTGCTCCGGCTCAAAAATTCGTCGGGCGCCCGTTCACAACAGCCTTTTAACTGCGCGCCGGAACTATGGGAGTGTCTGAATGAACGGTGCGCTGCGGCAGTGGCGACTGCACAGCGTAAAAAAATTTTCATATGTGAAGTCAATCACCGAGGCTTTCGCGGACCTAAGTCGAAATGTTTTACGGCACTTGCGGCATACACTACTGAACTACGCTAGAAGTCCATGCCTTCGTTTCGGAAGCGAAGTTGTGAAGGGCACGAAGGTTTTCTCATGTGCCTTTTTACGAGCGGAAATCACATAATCTCCTTTAATATAAACATGCGCTCGCTTTTGAACCAGGATATCGGTGAAAACTTAACGAAAGGCCTACTGAAACGACGTTAGCGTTAGTTTTAGCTACCCCAACCTAACAAAGTTGCACCATTGGCCTTTGTTGCGTTTTAGATATTCGTCCCGTCGAATTATTCGAAACTTCGATTACTAGCTATTCGAAAGTCGAATCGAATGATTAGATTATGTACAATTCGATTCGAATTCGAAGCTCAAATGTTCGCACACCCCTAGTCCATTCTTTAATTAGTGGATTTAAGCTTCAGTTAAGCTTTTTTATGGAAATCACATTTCGTCTTATTGTACACGCAGCTAAATATGGTATAGTACAAAGTAGTATAAGAAAATAAGAAACGTAATTTCACTAAAGGAACCTAATCAAGCTTAGCGGCCAATTGTCAACTGTTCAGGGTCATAAATAAAAACCAAATATTCAGGGGTAACTCTGGAACCTGGAGCTGTCAAATAAATGCGTAGCATTACGGCCGTCGTGTAAAAGTATTTATCGTGGCAATGAAGTGTCTGGAGAAAACATTTACGTGTATGATATTATTAACATTCCATGCATTATGCGCATTGTCAGTGTTTTCTCTTGCGGGTGTTACGTCCAATTTGGGCTCAAAGGGGTTCTCAGGTGGTACACGAAATTTTTCACCAACTCGTCTCATAAAACTATGCATCAAAGGAAACCGACCGTGGCTGTGGAAACGATATCGTAATTTCGTAAGTATCCCTGTTCAATGTTACTGATTAGTGCAAGCCAGGCAGAGTGCCTGTTATAGAAAACATATTACATGGCACCACGAATACAATGCTTCTACACTGTCCACGCAAGGCAAAGCGCCGAGCTTTACCAAGGTGCAGCTCAAAACTGTTAAGTACTCTACATGTATACACTCGAAGGTAAATATAACGCATTCAGGCGTCCTCTTAAAGTAGATTTGTTTCGTTACAATGGCTGGTGGCCTGTTTAAAAAGATGGTTCTTGCGGTTAGTATAAACCTGTAATGTCCCGTTTCGTAATAGTAAAGCAGCAATAAACAGCATGAAACAAGTAAGAAAAGTACCATTCACTAATCTAAAAAATAAATAATTAAATAATTTAAATCGGCAAAAAAAGTGACACCTCTGAACGGACTCGGTTAAGCCTGATTAGTGGACAATGAGCTTTATTTGACACGCATATCTACTTGCCCTTTCTTAAAGCCGGAAGTTATTTTCAAACAATAAAATTATTCGTATGGTGCCGTTTTGTGTTTATTCTGAAGTTTTTTTTTAGCTCCGCATGAGATTATGCATTAAGGTACAATAAAAACCTTGGGCATCTTCACGTGCCCGGAAAAGGCTGTTAGCACAAACAATACACTCCATTGACTTGTGTCAAGCAGCATTATTGAATGAAAATTGTTTGTTATTCTCTCACCACTTCATCACTTCAACAGCACCCCCCCCCCCCAATCTTTCTCTGCACTTCGGCCTTGTTTGTATTTATACCACACTAATAGATATTACCTCGACTATTTCTGAGGTGCTTGAAGTACCCGTGCATAAGAGATAGACCTGTGCTGCACTTATTTGAATGCATACGGTAGATAGAACAAGAAGTTTTTTCCTCAAGCCGTCAGAATGAAGTGATTGTCATTCCAAAAACATATCTGCCAAATAATGTCCGTATTCATTATAACAGTAGTTCACGTAAAGATAACAATAAAGATATTGATATCGTGCAGGAGAGATTCCGTTGCAACGTTTTATCTGCAACGTGCTACCCCCCCTTCGCTGTTCCATCTAGTATGTGCGCAGACGCCGTGATGCGTAGAACTACCGATCTCGAAAGTCACAGTAGGCGGTCGATCAAGGAAGCAGTCAGGCATCTATCCTACTCGATCCGCACTTGTGACGGCGATAGGTCAGCCGTCGAAGCGACAGAACTGGTAGGAACTCGCCTAGCATCTAAGCGAGCGCAAAAGATAAGAAAGCATATACGATTAATATCGATTTACCAGCGCAAAAAAAGACAGGACATTTAGGAAGGACACACACACATAGCGCTGCACACACAACTGATTTATTACTTCGAACGCAGGGCCTTTTTGTAGGCACGCGTCGAAGCAACAGAACGATAACATCGAGGGAAGAAACGGTGGGAACCACGTGACACTGCTTGCCGTAAAGACAATCTACCGACGGTAACAGCGCCCAAGCAGCCGTTTTAGGAAAGCATATACGAGCTAACAGAGATCGGGGAGCAGAAACTTCTCTGGGGTCGTTTCAAAAGAGTGAGCAATGGAACACATTACTTGAAAATTCACCGACCAGCGCAGACGAAGTTAAAGAAGTGACAGCGCCAGACACGGTGACTCTGAAGGTGTTTTAGAACACAGAGCAAGTTTAAAAAGAAGTAGGTGTGAAACAAAAAAGTATCACAAAAGCACGAACCAAACGAAAGACAACAGAGAGATGTGTTAAGGCTATAAAAACGCCACGAAATTGGCGGGATCTAACTGTGACAAATGGCGGGATACCGCTTTCAATCAATCAATCAATCAATCAATCAATCAATCAATCAATCAATCAATCAATCAATCAATCAATCAATCAATCAATCAATCAATTTTTATTTTCGTCCATTTCAAAGAACAGACAGAGGGAGGGCGAATAAAAGCTGTCCTTCGACAGCTTGACGAGCCCGCCGCCCCCATTACAAGGATTCACGGCCGCACAACGACACTTACGTTTTACATACAAATTGAAAAAAAAAGGTACGTCATTGTAGAACAGGTACAGCACTTGGAAACATTGATAGATTTTAACAACAGAACAACAGCAAGCGTAAAAAAAAGAATATATACATATTAGGGACTTAGTCTCTCGCGTTTATAAATTTCAAGCGTAACTTACCTGATGCACAAGAAAACAGATCCGAATTAGTTGATGTGTAATGCTTGAGCAGGCAAGGCAAGGTATGGAACTATAAGTAAACCAAATAAACTTTTTTTGCATTTTATGTATCTTTTTCATGCTAGCAAATGTACCCCAGACAAGTACGCAGTAATTTAAATAAGAGCAGAACAAGGGATTATAAATTATTAATTTCAGCTGTGTGGAGAAAATGTGTTTGAGGGGACCAATTATTACTGTTATGCGAGCCCTCTTGAATTATAACATTGACATGGCTGTCCAAGGACATACTTTTTGACATCCTTGCAGAAAAAAATACCATTCCTAGGCTCCTAAGATTATCAACAATTTGAATGATGCGACCGTTTAAAACTGTGTCTCATAATTGCTTTTAAGGCGCGAGAGAACACAATCACGAGAAATGACACAGTGATTGTGTTCTCTCGCACCTTAAAAGCAATTATGAACGTTCACCAATTCACCCAACAAAAAGTTCTTTAAAGCTATATCTGCACGTGGATGCAATTCTTAATTTTTTCTTCGTTCTTAAATAACAACCTTTTTCTTGCTTTCACTGATATTCATGCCTTTGGATAATGATCATGCTGCTAATTTTTGTAATGTGGTATTACAGTTGTCTATGAGGTCATGCATGTTGTTGCCAGAAATGAAAATGGCGGTGTCATCGGGATATATAATAAACTTTCCGCTAGAGGTAATTCATGCCACATTAATAATATATAAAATGAACAGCAGAAGACCTAATAAGCTCCCCTGCAGAACTGCGCAGGGGAGCATATGGGCCATGACTTTTAGAAATCTTTCTTCGGAATACTTCTTCGGTACGAGGAAAGTGTTGTGTGTTTTACGATTCTTTCTTTAAATTGGCTTTGGGAACTTCTTTCGCGCTGACTGTCTCTTTATGCTTTTCTTTGTGCCAGCATGTGATGATTTTTGTCTATGCATACATCCGCTGTGCACACGTAGGTTGTTTGTCACGCCATCCGCCATTGCTGTCCTGCAGTGTTTCTTCAAGCCGTGTGCATTGTCGAACTGGGGTCAATAGGTATCAGCTCTCCTTGATGCTAAGTGGCGACCTTGGATACCGTAGTGCTTGTTCTAGGCACCACTGCACATTTACCAGCATCTGAATATCAGGGACTGCAAAGCTCCGTCTGTTACACGCTGTTTTTAAGACGTTATGTTGGTAATCTGAATGCTTCACTTAACCAATGATTTCTTGTTCCAGCTGAAATCAAACAAAAAAAAACTGCGAAAAAGAACATAACAGTTGTTTAACACTTTACACAAACTCTGAGCTTGTGGGCAAAAATTCAGATTTTTGCTCATTTGATTTTAATTTCGCCATGAAGATGACAAAGACAGCCACAGCCATTTTTGGCAACCTCCGCGCCAATATTCAATTAAACTAGGAGAAGCGGTGACAAGTTAAATACTATTCTTTGTTCATTCTTTTCAGTTTATCAGAGTGAGAAATCAATTTAGTTTTTTTGGCTTGTAGAAGAAACTTGGCGCTAATAAAATTAGTGAACAGGAGATGTGTCCAAATCGGGGATAACTAAATGATGTTTCGCAGTGCATTCATGTTTACGACTGAGATAACAAAAACTTGACTGCACGAAATTGGTGACATTTATATAACTTTCCCGGCTGCATCTGGTCTCCTGGGCATTTCGATGAAAGGCAGTCAATGTATACGGTTTATATTCTAGTTTAAGCATGTGTGGGCTAAACCATCGAGTTGTCCCGCATGCATTTCAACCCCAAATCACCGGACCAAGGAACGAAAACGCGAGGACCGAGGGAGCAACCGGATGGGGGGAGATAAACGCTGTCACAGTAGCCTGAGGCCCTGTTTTCAAAGCTGCTTTGTTTAAATGGCAGACACAAGCTCACAACGAGACAAGCGCGCGTCCTAATTAGCCGCCCACATAACTCACAATCCCATTTCCCACTCGTCCTCTGACAACACTCAAGCATTAGTCGCTCGTTGTCCCTGATTTGAATACAGAACGACCGTTCGTGGAAAGGACAACAACGCCTGACCGCGATAGCACACCTGCTCTCTCCTATGGGACAAAAGGGCCTCCGGCGAATTGCCTCGAATTTTACCAGGCGCGCTTTTCAGGAACGGGCAAAGTACGCCAAACATGCGTATAAGGACGCCCAACAAGAAATCGCGGTGCCAGCTAATTCTCGGGGTAGCTCTGCTCTGCTAGACAGATTAAGTGGGTAAACTGACGCCGCTGCACGGTACCTTATTCCTACATACTAAAGACTTTGCAACGGTTTGGAGCTATTAATTGAGGACCTCTAAAATGTCATGACACCTTCGCGTTTTAGAAAACCTGAAGGGGAATGCAGGAGTAACAGATGACAGCGGGGTTTATGCTGAGAATGCTCCAAATAATATTCATGTGCACAGGCGTCCCATTCGAGCCAAGTCAATAAATAAATAAATAAATAATAATAAATAAATAAATAAATAAATAAATAAATAAATAAATAAATAACCGGTCGATAGAAGCAAAGGAGCTCAGGCAGCGGAGTTATACCGCACTGAAATATTACATTTTGACAATTACTTCTACCCTTTATCCTTAATTACACAAGCAGCCGACTATTATCTCACAGCTTCACCCTTCAATGGTTTTCAGAACAATGCGTACATTTGTCGCAGTCACCTAATTTCAAGCATACATTGAACTTTCTCGCTTCTATTTGTATTGTTGCAGAAAACAGTGCAGGATGTCAAGAAAACATGTATGGATGAAAGAACACAGAAGCAGTGAAATTAAATTACTCACGGAGGTGCCCTTAGCAAATGTGTTACGATGACCCACGAATGCCGTTCGCTTATTCTGTTTAAAGCAGAATATTTATTTACAAACAAAAACACACTTGCTCAAGAATACACGGCCGTGTGTGTCAAATACAGCGCTCGCGTACGGGCATGCCTATTGTGAAAGAAGGGGAGATCCATAACCGACGTCGATGTCTCTTCTTTCTCATATTCACGTGTGTTTGTGTTAAAACAACGTTCGGATCGTAATGTAGTCGAGGCTCCGAGAACACGCGAGCCAAACAATTATAGCGCAGCATGCGGCCTGGGATTTACAGTAAATTCTCAGATCAGCTAAAAAAAACACCAGGCCTGCGCGGAAAGCGCGGCACAGTCACAGCAAAGCTGGCAGGGCGGCATTTTTAGAGCTCTTTGGAAAACTCTCTTCCGGCTACTAATACTATCACTAGCAAGGTATCAACTACACCTTAAATCGTAATTTTTGGGAAGTTAGGAACCACCCACTACGCCATTATTCTTCATTCTACGCAGAAGCGAGGTACCAGCTACACATCTGTAAGACATTATGTGGACTCTGCTGTTTCGACGGCTCATGACTATGAATAATTATGGCTGAACCCTTTGTAATGGGTTGGAAACTTTGAACGACCCATTAGTTAAATAATTTGTATTCTATGACGCCCGGTCGCTGTTTCACTCTAACAAAACGCTATATAACATACTTTACCTTGAGAAACAGCGAGAGAGAGGGCAATAACTTTATTGAGACCCCGAGGAAATAGATCATGGGGACCTTATGGGCACCTTGGCAACCAATAGACGTGCACTTGCGAGGAGCCCCCTACGCTATATATCATCATAATTTCTGTAAATTAGAGAAACAGCCACTATGCCATTTTTCGTCATTCTGTGGAAAACCGCTGTGTCTGCTGTACAACTGTAAGGCATTATGTGCACATTATTGAT
Source organism: Rhipicephalus sanguineus (assembly GCF_013339695.2). Classification (NCBI taxonomy): domain Eukaryota; kingdom Metazoa; phylum Arthropoda; class Arachnida; order Ixodida; family Ixodidae; genus Rhipicephalus; species Rhipicephalus sanguineus. Next base: position 207,579,937 of record NC_051180.1, read on the forward strand.
GCTGTGCCTGATGACGATGAAGAATTATGGCAGAACCCTTTGTAAGGGGTTGGAAGCATTTAACAGCCCACTCGTAGCGCAATTCGCATTGTGGGACGCCTGGTTACAGAATTCACGTCGTGCGACGCCTGGCTATCGTTTTACTCTTCTACCACGCAATATTATATATGTTAATCTGGTTCCTTCCCGACATGAAGCCCGTATAGGATCCTTTTGCAAGGTAGTTGCAAGTACCGCCATGACTCTGTGGTAGAATGCTGGGCTCCCACCCAGAGGGCCGAGGTTCGAAGCCCGCTCTAACCAGGACATTTTTTCTTACTTCGTTTTCTTTTTCTTTCGCGCGATAGCGGTTACGGAAACCGGCTGCGGTGGCGGCGGCGGACAACTACGGCGCCAAAAACGGCCGTTATCGTGATCTCATAACGGCTTTCGCTGTGAAATCGCTTCCTCTTCTCTCGACAAATGGCACTATTTACTCGAAATAACTGGGTAATTGACTCAAGTTCCACAACGTTCGCTGAGTTGAACATGGCGCGCTCGGTTGCTACTGCGGCGGCGCGGGAGTCCGCCACTCGCCACCCGAGCGCACGTTTGCAATGAAAGCACGCCGCGCGTTCGAAGAAAAAAAAACAAAAAGTTCTCAAGGTGACGAGGCGCGCGTAACGTACCTTCTTCCCCTGTGCCATCCCTCCCTGCTTAGTTTCCAGCGCTTTCGTCGGGACATGCCACAAATCTTTGTAACTGAACTCGTACTGGATGGATTCTAAAAACTTTTGCAGTGGTCGATTCGTGAGTCAATAAGCTCCTTTAGTCATGCAATTCCATGGCTACTTAGAAAAGTGTTGCAGGGCACCTTCAAGGAGGGAGAGGGGAGGATATTTCCTGCAGGCGGGTCTAGCCTTGCAAGATATAGAAATGCATCACAAACACGTTCAAAAGTGCAATAGCAGTGTGAAAACAGAATATGCTGCCCATCCATTCTAGACGTGCGCCTCTGTCGAATATTTGAGCTAACAGCGAAACGGCTGGTATGTGGTACTAATTTTGGACTTCAAGCCAACCTATTTAATGTGCACCCTTCTGTTTTAAATGCAGATTCCAACGCGTATAATAGAAAGGCATTGTAACAGAGATATACACAATATATGCGCGCGGAAAAACAAGTACTGAGATTTTTATGCAAACATTCAGAAATAGAAATGTCAGACAGTATAAGGTTAGGACGGATTGTGACAGTTGCCATAATTTTGCCACTGAAATTATCTGCAAGATGACAGGCAGCATGGCAGAGACAAATTTTGCACAACTATTTAAAACTCTGCAGTAACAAATTGGGGCCGCTAGGCGCTAGTGGTGCGAAGACTGAGCAAACAGAGCAGCTGGTTGCGTTCCCCTCCTCCGTCCTCTCCACCTCACCGACAGTTTCCTTTTCCACCCCCTTGCTATAAATAGTATACAAGGTTTTGCTATGCTTTACTCTCACTCGTTCCTTTCCCATCTCCTCACCCTCACATCAATCTGCCTGCCTCTCGCTTCCGTTTCCGACCCTCTTGATATTCCACACCATACATGGTCATGAAATGCTAGGAGTTGCTTGGCACACCGTTTTCTGTAGATCGTACCCGCCGAGTTTTCTGTCTAAGCTAGGCGGACGCACCTTGAGCTTAAAGAGTCTAAACATCAAGCTTAAAAATCAGTCTTTAACGCCGCTGTTAAAAAACTGTCAAGAAAACTTCATACCTTGTACCTTAGAAAGCGGCAAAAGGAAAGCTTATTGGTGCAGAAGAAAAAACTCTGATGTTCTCCTTGATGCTGCCGCTTATCGTGGACTTGTTCTTATCTAAGCGGAAGACAAATAGTAAATCAGTAGTTCTAACGCCAAGTCGTTTACAAAAAAAAAATAATCTTGCCATCTAAGCCTCGTGTTTTACTGTTCAGTTTTAATGAATGCTCCTCAACGTGACTGGAAAATAGCAAGACCCAGAGGGAACTTTTCCGACCAGAAATAAAAAGGGGCTGAAGACACACCGCGGAATATAATCCTGTCTGCGAATCTTAGAAAATCTGGCACAAGTTGCACGGCGAGCAGTAAAAGAGGCAGGGCGTGTTTTTAAAAGTTCTCGCTGCAGACATATCTGGTTTCGTCAGCTGCCAGACTGCATGGATGAAAGTGCTGTTTGCTCCACTCACTTCCACATGAAGACGTAAAGCGTTTTCGCAAAGCTTGTTTTACGATGCGCCTTAAGCTTGCCCGAGCGTTGTTAACGAAACTAGTTTGCTGGATTACTGAAACACGTTCAGTGCGATCCACCCGAACAAAGCGAAGTTGTAGTCGCAGCAGAGCGCAGCGGCGTGTAATATACTAACTCATGAGGAATGTACATCACCGTGTGTATACGTACGAACTGGAACCAGTCCTTCTTAATGCAGGTGCTCGTGTATGTCTCGAGTATTTATCCAGACTGTTTTAGAGCCATCGTTTTTTTTTTTTTTTTGAGGGCACGTTTTGTTTTATTTCATCCGCTCAGTCATTTGAATATCGCTCGAAGCGTGTTCAAGGAAACTTGCATGATGTAATGACTCGTCTTCTATTTCAGCTTGAAGACGGTACTTCCTTCACGGGGATAGAACTAGAACAAAGAATACTTAATCCGTGTCATAAACACGCGTCTCGGCGCGTGAGGATTCATGGAGCTGGAATTTTAACCGCCAGGAACCTTCCTTTTATTTCAAGGCTCGAGACAAGACGGTCACAGCCTTTTTTCACTCGCTGGGTGAACCTGTCGCTTCGCAGAAGCCCTGTAATTGATGCAAGTCGGTGACGGGGAGAAGAAGCACCGCGCTGCGTTCGAGTATGAAATTTATATTTTAAGTGAGCCTACTGTAGTAGCTTTAATGATTGACGGGCATGTCGTCTACTATATCACTCTAAAATCTCAAAGAAAAAAATCTCTAAACAGAGGGTGGGTGCTGGGACCGACGTTTCGACAAGCCGATTTGTCTTCTTCAAGGCTGGAACTCCAGCCTTGAAGTTCCAGCCTTGAAGAATACAAGCCCACTTGTCAAAACGTCCGGCTCGAGCACCCACCCCCGGTTTACGAATTTTTTCATCGCAAGCTTCGATCTTCCGCTTCATACCGTTTTTTTAATCTCAAAGGGCATATGCAGAGCCCGTCGCATAACGCCCGTCGCATAACCTTCCATTCTTTAGCCACTGCTGCACCTACGGGATTCATCCATATTTTGCGCCGACTGATTTCACAGTTCCACTCCTGACTTCAGGTGCGCCCAGTCTGAAAAAACAAATATGGGTCTAATCTTTTCCTTTTAGCGCCAATAACATATTTGTACTGTTTCGTGTCTGTCTGGTGCTCCTCTTTTGTACTAGGCTTACATTTGCGGCCGCCGGGGTGGTACAGTGTTCAACGTGGTCGGCCGCGGGTTCAATCCCGGCCGCAGCGGTCGCATTTTCGATGAAGGCGAAAATGCTAGATGGCCGCGTAATTACATTCAGGCGATTTAAGCAAACCAAGCTGGTCAAAATTTGCAGCCCTCCACTACGGCGCTTCTCATAATCATATCGCGGTTATGGCACGTAAAAAACCAGCAATTATTAAGCTCAGATGTGGGCTATTTTTGCCACTCTGTGCGCACTAAAAAGCTTATATCCTCTTTCTCTTAAAAATTTTATAAGAAAGTGGCGGCCAGACATCGAAATCTCATGAGCATGAAACCAAATCTCACGATACCAATCCCTCAGCGGAATGGGAATTTGGGCGAGTTTGTGTTTACTCATGACGTGAAAAGGCGCTAATAGGACGAACCCACAGAAATGAAAACAGTACGTTGTTCTGTGTTTCCTTTTCTGTGTCGTCGTCTCTTACGCGCCTTTTCACGTCATATAGAAACTTCCGTTGCAATTCAAAGCAGAAGAATAAAATATATAAGGATATGCTCGTGAGCATGAAATTAAGATTCGAATGGAGGAGATTGTTGCGGGAAAACTTTCACCTCAGCAGAGATGACGACACTTGTTGAACGAGCAGGCTTGCAGAACGACTGGGACACCTGCGAAGTACAAACGTGATTAAGGCTTGCATAACAAAGCACCAGCCCCCAGCAAATCACGCCGCGCCTTCCTCGTTCCGAACCACCGTGCAGCGTCGCTTCCTGTTATTTGTAATTCGCATGTCTTCGTGCACGCAGCAATATAACACGCGCGTCTGTCTGAGGTCACGCAAACAGTAGCGAGAGATATACGGCGACGGTGGCCTCATTGGAAATCGCTGACGAGCAGGTCTTCCAAAGACCCGCTAAATCCCTCTTTCCTCAATAGTCTCCATCCTTTCTTTCTCTCTCTGGTATCTTTGCGCAATTCTTTGCTTTTAACAAATTTTTTTTGTGATTCAGCGGATATCGCAGTGACAAAATATGACTGTCATGTTTTCTTAGTTCGAGCAGCTATTTTTTATTTTACTTTCACAAAGAGACCGGATTACGTTTTGCATAAATCAAGGTATTCTGATCAGTGGTTTGCATTTGCTCAGGACACTGCGCTTGGAAACTCATGGCAAGATACCTTTAAGCAGAACTTTCGCAAAATCTGAGGCAGCGCCTGTAAAACTAAAACAAGAAAAAAAGATCGGCAAAAAAAAAAAAAACAAGTTAAATCGATAGTTAGCGTCATCTAAAGTTAACAATTAATGAAATCAGTTGTACTTTGCTTTTCCAAAATTCGTTAGTACAACGAAAAGCAGTTGAAATGAGCGCAGTTGCATATATATACGTAAGAAAGTGTGCCGTGAAGGTTATAGGTTATATTTATTATCATTGCGCTTTGTAATTGCTTCGAGCAAAATCGAACGGCCGCTCTTAAGGAAGCGGCTACTTCGGAACCATTCGAAAAGTCATAAGGTTAAGTTAGTTGCTAGGTCATTCTGACATAAAAAAGTTCAGTGTGGAAGCCGGACAAAGCGGAATGAAATGGAAACAAACAAAATTTTGCTCCATATCCATACTTATCAGTGCGCTCAAACTTTTTACAAGATGTACGAACATGAATTGTTTTATTCAGCTCAGTCTTGAACGTGTTGCACGCGTTATTTATGGCATCGAACGGCATTTCGGTGACACACAACACTTGCTCACTAAGCTTATCTCGGATAGAGAGCAAGTGTTAAATGTTAATAAGACACACTACATCATCTGTTTTGGAAGGAGTGCCTGTAGATATCTGGTTAACACTATTCTAAAGACGATAGTCTTTCTTGGGGAACTTAAACGCAGAAATTTTGGTCTGTCCCTCTTTCTGTTTGTCGGCACGTCACTCGATTTAGCCACCCGGCCAAAGTTGAACCACTTGCCCAAGGGACAGCCATCTTGAACGGCTGACTAGGTTCATACTTGTGTACACTGTTGATCAAAAAGCAAACATTACGCATATCTGAGGCGCAACATCACTAGGTAAGTATTAGGTGGTGTGCTCCTTTAATAGAAAATACATAGATACGTAATTGTAGAGACCCTAGTTTCTTAAGCTGCGCTGAACATGCGACTGCGCTGACACCTGCTTTCCTCCGCGCCCTCTGCACGAGCTCATTGTTATGTTTCGGTTTCGGTTCAGTATTGCACTGTACGAATGCCATGGGGCGCCGCTCTGGCATTCCTGTTTTACCCAGGCGACGTGTAAATAAAAGAGTGCGTGGAGAGTACTCGTTGAGTGCGGACGTTTCTTCTGCTTCGGCGCTTCGTGCCAAACCGCGTGTTCCGGCTGGCTGGCGTCCCCGCCGGTCGCGTAGGTCACCGCCGGTTTTCCCTGCTGCTGCGCCGGGAGGTACCAGCCCGCAAGACAGCACTCATGTTTCCCGACGTATTGCCAGATGGCGTCCATCTCTCACGCAGCGCCTCTTCTATAGTCTTTAGACTACATTTGCAGCGAAGCACCGCAGATACGCGGCCAATTTTTATCCTTGAAAGTGACACCTAAGTTCCAAGACTTACTTTAATGTGTGTGTGTGTGTGTGTGTGTGTGTGTGTGTGTGTGTGTTGTGTGTGTGTGTGTGTGTGTGGTGTGACGTGGTGCTGTGGTGCTGTGGTAAATAACCGAGGCCAAGTGCTGGACCATAATATAGATAATATCTCTCAGTGCAGCACAAATAAATGTCAATATGCCATACGGCTCATCTAGTATTCTGTATTGTATTAGGGATTAGGATATA
>NC_051180.1:207586254-207735354 GCF_013339695.2 Rhipicephalus sanguineus
ATGAATTGATTAGAAATAAAGGCGTTTTTTTAATTTTTTTGCCTCTGATATATAACTCGACTTTGAAAATTCGGTATAGATCAGCCCATGATCTCTGCAGATAGTGTTTGTAGTGTGAATTTTTAGAAGGTAGGTCAGCTGTGTATATCTAATTGACATGACTTCTGAGACATCCATGAAACATGTTAATCTTATTTTGCAGCAACACCGTTTCATAGGTCACGGGTGAATGGCATGGATTCATCAGCTGCACAGACCGAAACTTCAGTATATTGATTGAGAAAAATACAGCACTGCATAAAAGCCAAGCGGAGGAAATCTTTGCACCGAATGTGCAACCACAGTGCTGGTTCAAACCAGCTACAGCAGGAATGCCTAGAGCTGTGTAATATTCACAAATCATGATCATCTTCTACACTTAACATGGAGTGTCAAGTGTTCCTTTGGAGTGTTTGATGTGCTCAGAATAAACATTATTTCCACGTTCGAGATTGTTTGAGCTAGCGTGAGTGCATGCATGTATGTTTTTGCGCACCAACGAGGAATGGGACCAGTTCACAACTGGGAAAGCATTTCCAACTGTACCAGCTTCCTACTGGTCCCAGTCGCCAACTGAGAGTGCATTCCCTGGTCCCCACTGGTTACCATCTGGAAATCTGTTCCTTAAGCCAGTTGAAGCGGAACCAGTTGAAACCAGTTGGATTCCAGTTACACATTTTCACCTGGGAAGGTTCCCTGATCAAATTGAAACGGTGAAAGTAATGGGGGAACAGTCACCTGTGAGAAGAGTGACCACTAGGCGCTGAGGCGGAGATAGGTGGTAAGTCCTAGAAGTCCTGCACCCAACGAAATAATTCGAGAGCGAAGATTATTCGCGCCATCGTTGCGTCCACAAAATAAGGAGCTCTCGACAAAAATGGATGGCAGACAACTTGGAAGGGTGTCGGTAAACGACGCAGAAGGCCAAAGCAGGCGGCACGCTGGGATAAATAGTCTGCTACCTCGTTACTGATATGCCGGCTTGGCCTGGCGCATGGTAGGGGGAAAAGGGGCATGGATCGCGCGATGTGTCACAGGGTCTATGTATAAATCATCAATAAAATCTTACGACAAATATGTACATTCTTTAAAACACTCCCAGTCAACAAAGTCCAGTTCCATTGGGGAGCATGAGGCAGCAATTGTGTTCTGTGAAGTTCAACATTATGGGAAAATGATCCCTCCCAAATGGATTTTTTTATAACATATTCCATTCAAGGTTGGAAAAAAACTGCTGAGCCTATCGCTAAGTCAATGGATGAGTATGACCTGTGATAAATTGTATTATGTTTGTTTCTTTTTGTTGAACGGGCATACATCAGAGGTTGTGAGAACATTCTCTAGAAGGCGACCTCTTACATCACAGCACAGGTCTCCCCATCGGCTGTTATGTGCATTAAAATCCCTGACGATAACGTAGGGCTCAGGAAGTTGATCAAGATGTGCAATTCCGCTTCAGTGAGCTGGTTAGGCGATATGTAAATAGAGCAGATGGTAACAAGTTATTGACAAAATTGCATGGATTGCAACAACCCTGGAGGGCATTTGGAGGACTATATATGGCAAGACACTGACTTAACCGTTATTGGCACACCTCCCAATGAGGTAAAAACTTCCTCACGGTCCTTCTTAGACGGCGTAGCGCCAAAGAAATTCGTGGCTTCAAATTCAAATGTCTCTTCCTCACGGACCACCTTGGACAGGTGGTAGCATAACAGCTCAGTTAAGTCGTCTAGATTGCAAATAAGGCCCCTGATATTCCAAAACATTATTTGGGTAGGCATATCAGCAAAAATAAAGGTGTTCTGTGTGTGAGAGTAATTCAAAAGTTACGCTCGTGGGTCCTTGTCAGGACAAGTGATCTGTTTTTCTCTTTCATTGCAGGCCGCATAACTGCGCTGTTTTTTCCCCACCAAAGGCACCAGAGTAGTGTCCATTGCTTCCTGGGAGGCACTGGACGCCCACGTGTGCAGGCTGGTAGTTCGTTCCAGGCCTCGCCTGGTGAGAAGAGATCTTGTGACCCGACGGCTCTGTTGTAGACTTGGAATAGATTTTACTGCCACCTTGGGGGCGGGTGCCACAGCCCGACTTGCTCTGTGAAGGGCAGGCAGGTGGCGGAGGCAGGTGCGACACTGCCCCCTGACGCGCCACATCCGCATATGTCGTGCCGCGAAATGCTGAACATCTCTTCCTCGCTTCCCTAAAAGAGATGTTCTCTTAGACCTTCAATGAAATCGTGTCCCTTTTCCATACAGCACACGATCGTGAGTACGCTGGGTGGTCGCCGCCACAATTCACACAGCAGGCTGCGGCTTCACAGCTGTAAGAGGTGTGGTCTATTGAAGCACACCTGGCAAAAGTTAACTGACCTTTACAAATATGGAAACTGTGGCCGTACCTCTGGCACTTTGAGGCTTGGGTATGTATGGCCGAACTCTCAGCATCGTGTAACCTGTTTTTATGGTTTCTGGCAGTTCACTTGACTCAAATGATAGTATAATGTGCGTGGTTAACTTTTCCGAGTTGTCCCTTCTTATTTTTATTCTTTGTACATTACGACATTTTGTTCTTTCCAGCCATCAAAGAGTTCTCGATCCCAAATGTTCAAAAGATCTTCGTAGTGGTGCTTCAGACGAACGGTATTCATGGATCGGTGTGGGGTAATGGTTACAGGAATGTTGCCGAAGAACTTACGTTTGGGAAGGTTTTCGTACTGTTTGCTGTTTCGGAGTTCAAGCAGCAGATCGCCGCTGGCCATTTTAGATGCTTTTTATCCTGGTCCTAGCTTGTCAGTCAGGCTTTTCGCTACCAAAAACGGGGATATTGTTCTCGTTTTTTCATCTAAAGCTTCACTGTAGATTACGTGGAACTATGCACAAGTCTGCAAAAACACTGACTCCTACTTCGGTCCGTACCCTTTTGAGGTTACGATCGGGATTTAAAGGAGATGCGCTCAACATTGCATGTGCATTTTGCTTCTGCAGCAGTGCCGGCCGCCCACCGCCAAACCCAACAAGGGGACGTGGCAGCAAATGTTCAACAAATCCCGCCAACGCCAGCTGTACACCGCCACTACAACCCAATATGGTGAACCAAGGCTGGCCATCTGCACAAGGTTAACCCCAGCCACCGGGAAACGAAGTATAAAGGAAGATAGAAGAGGACAGGAACGATTCAAAGCTAAAGACCGAAAGACGAAGAGGAGGACAGGAAAAGGCGACTGCCGATTTCCTCCGGGTGGGTAATCCGGAGGTGCCGTCTACGTGAAGCCGGGGCCAAAGGGGTGTGCTGCCATAGTCGGGGGGTTTTGAAGGTCCAAACACCTGGTGTCGGCCTGATCCCCAGGATCCCCTTTCCCCGGAAGCTGCTAAGCCATGCACGGCGAGGTGTGGGAGGGGGTCGAAACCCCCCCACGTTGGCTCGGGTCCGTGGCGATGCCACTTAAACTCTGCGGAACACACATGATCTTGCAACATGGCACGAGGGATCCCCTGTGAAACATCTTTGTAGCTTGCAGCCTTGGGCACTAGTTGTACACCACTTGTGTGTCTAAGCTTCGCCGTGGCCTCCAGATGCTTCTTCATGCCTGCATGGCGTTTAACAGCAGCAGTACCATGCTGTGCACAGGAAATTGTCACAGTGCAAATTATACAAACAGCATCTGTGCCCTTTACACTGGCCTACTCCACCGGCTGATCACACAATTGTTGCAATCCACTACATTCAGCACCAATGCGCTGAATCTTGCATTTCGCCCTGTTACGAAGATCTATGAGCAACAGTCTATTTTGAAGAGAGCCAGCATATGTATATATATTTCAGGAGAAAGGTCTGTAAGGCCATGCAACGTCTAAGACAAACCAGCAAATACAGTCACCGACCGTGTATTCAGACATGCTCGTTTATTCCGACACCTTTGTGGCCCCGCACCTCATCCCATTGAAGTGATGTAAACTCACAACCAAAAATTTAGACTCCCCACAGTGCGCTGTTCGATTTTTCGGACTCCAAATGGCTGGTCGAGTGCGACGTTGAACGCCATGAAGAGCTCTCAGTAATATTTACAACGTTTTTGCTAGGTTGCCAGCACTAAAATGTTGCACTGCTATTGGCCGTGAGATCGAGCGGAGTCGCCGCCTAGCGGCTTCTGGCTGAACCGCGCCTAGTGTGGATTGCTCCATGCGTCGTCTGCTGGCCCCGTTATGTTTGCATGTGCGCATACGTCATGCAGATCCTCAAAAGGCGGTTTGTTCCATTGCGTTAGTACAACTTTAACCACTCCTACGTACTAACACGATGCAAAGATGCGTTTGGCCTTGATCAGCTGTATATGTACTGTAATAAGTTCAGAGTGCACTTGTCGAGAGTGCTGCCTGTGGTCGTCGTACCCTCCGTTCACGAGAGTCGTATCAGTGCAGGTGCCGCTCTGTGGTTCAAGCACATGGCAAAGCGCACTTGGCGTTGCCCTAAAGATGAGAAGTATTAAATCTCATGTGAGATTTAATACTTTAATACCTTTTAGCGGCACGATGGTAAAAAAGGCTTGCATGTACTTGAGCGTTGTGGTTAGGTGTTTATACGTTACGCGACGAGCTTTAGTTGTGTAGGGTCCAGGTCTCACTAGAAACATTTCTGTTAAGTCACGTCTGACACTTCGGTACTTAAATTGTCCCCTAAAACAGAAAATGAAACGACACGGAAATTGCAAAACTGAGTTGTCTTGCGCAATTTTAACTTGTGGCGAAATTTATACAAAAACACCCGTGTACTTAGATTAAGGTGCGCTTTGAAGATCACTGATGGTCAAATTAATCCAAACAGCGTAGTTCACATTTGTCTTGAGTTGTTTAGATTGACAGAAGGCAGCGGACATTAGTCGTATGAAAAAGCATACTTTGGTCCCGTGAAATAACCAGGCCTTTGTTCCATTACTGTTGTGCAAGTAATCAATCGAAGAATTTCCGTGCTGTACAGTTACGTTTGTGTACTGTTACTGGAATAAAAACAAGCGTGTGCGTGTTATATGTCTCCGTAGCGCTAAAGCCCTGTCAGCCACGTAGCTTTCCTCCGTAAAGCTGTAAACTGTCCTACATTTTATGGAGAATTGAATAAGAAATGCGAATGAATACTTAAGCACGCAGTGCACAAAGTGCTATTTCAACTCATCGTGCAGGAATACGGGCTTTCTTTTCGTTAAGGGGCATCCAAATGAACAAGAAGTAAATAGCTAATTCAGTCACGCGATACAGCATTGCGTAGCAGGTGGAACACAAGCTAAACATGTACAAATAAAACATCAAGAAAAGGTCACCCATTGCGAAAACGCCGACTGTCACCGAAGGCGCGCAACCCGTTCGTTGGCAGAATGCGCTTCTCTCATAAGTAATTGTAACGTTCGGCGCGCTTCGTGCATTTTTTTCGGGAATGAAGAGCGCACATATTACCACAAAGCTGCAGTCAACGCATTTTCTTTGCCAGAAATTAGGTCACATCGCTCACAACGAAGCGCTTTTGTGCACGTTTGTATACGCGCTGACAACCGCCTATCCACTCAAGCGCGGTGACGGTGCTGCCACCTGTAGCCCGATCTCGCAGCTAATAGCCGGAGATCGTGCCACTATCAAAATCGATGTAGAAATTACCGATCTTAAAAGCTATGTTTGCTGGTTACATGTACCTGTTGGCTTTTGGCTTTGGCCAGTCAAGTATCCGTTACACGGCTACCACGGCCAAACAGCAGGCCAAGCCAAGTCAAGCTCGGAGTCGGCTCGGTGCGGTGCTTGAGGTGAATGACAGCGTGTACGAGTATGACACTGACCCTAACTTGGACAAAGAAAGCGAAACACAAGTGCTGCAACATCAACTAGCCTGATGTCGTTCCCTTTTGGTGTTCGAGGGTTTGCATGTCAGATGTTTCAGTGGCTAGGCCTGAGCTGTGTCCTGAGCTTTGTGTGTCACTTCCTTGTTCGTTGCTTGGCGTGCGAAAATGGCTCCGACGCTGCCCATTCGAAGTGCACCGTCGGAACTAAAGAAACTCGGCAATTCTACAAGGCCCCGACAATGGCGAAAAAAACTGCAATTATTCGCCAGGTGGACGGCAGCCGACATCAATCCGAAGTTGCTCGGAAGTTTTCGCCAAGTTGTGCAATGAGATCATCTGTCAGCTACTTGAACCAGCGCATCTGGACAGTGACTGCCACGATGACGCACCTCACACCACAACTATCACGTGCATATTTAGCGTAGACCGTTAAAGTGCTATTGCCAACCTACAGGGATGGCCAAACATTGGCTGAAATACAGGCCGACTTGGTCACTCGTAAGTGTGCATGTGTACAGACGCGTATTGACAAGCTTTTTCCGGCCGCTGGGCCAATTAATGTGCTCTTTTCTGTTGAATCCTTTTTTTAGGACTCGATTATTCTGACTTTTCGGCAGTTCTGGCTGAGTTTCAATGAACGGTTGGCGACTCTGTGCCATTTTCGGAAGTGCTATCTTCAGAAGAACTTGGGCATCATTAACAGCAATGAGATTGACGAAGGAGGCAAACTGAGCCAGCAAATGACCTTGCTCGTCGCTCTCAGTCGGTCCCCACAAGCGATGTTTAGCATTGAAGTCACCTGAGCCAGCTTGTCTAGTATTGGTTCGAGCAGCGAGTGTAGTGGAGCATAAACAGAAACGAAAAGTAACCTTAATGTCTCCGTCTCGCAGTAGATTGCTACCACGTACTGCAAAATATACGAAGGGCAAACATCAAAAGACTGACCGTGCGTGACAACTACCGCCCCGGATTCCTCATCGACTAAGTATCGTTGACAGCCGTGCGGCAAAGCCGGCATATGCAATGACATTCGATATATATCAGAAACGGCAGCTAATCGAAGATCGTGCTCGAGCATGGAGTCAAAGTTGCCAAAGGCTCGTTATGAGTGGTCCATGTTAAGCTGTAAAAAGGCGACGCAAACTGGACCCCTGGAACCCCCCCTCCCACAGCAGCAGAGTGAACGCCGCCACGCACAGCCATCTGTGCGGGCCCGCAAGCATGCTACCCAGTTGAGTAGCAGTGCCCAGTTGACAAAAACAATTGGAACGATTTGGAAATATGAATGGGTCCAAATGGTAACAGTGATTTCCAATTGGGCCAAATGGTATCCCAACAGGACCATTTGGAATTTCAAAATGGTTCAAGAGGATAAGCTCACTTCCAATTGGGCAAAATGGGATCTCTAACTGGACCATTTGGAACAACTTAAATTACCAAATGGTTCAAGTGGTACCTCACTTGAACCATTTGGAAGCTCACAATTGGAAGCTCACTTCAAATTGGGCCAAATGGAATCCCCAATAGGGCCATTTCCATCAACTGGGATTGCCAAATGGAAACACTCGTCTTCAGTTGGGCCAGGCGGTTCCACTGGAAATTTGGGTGCACAATTCAATCCAGGAATTTGAGTTATGAAGTGCTTCGACTTCGTTTACTCGTGAAGTGTTGAAATAAGCACTTACATTATACAGTCGAACCCACTTATAACGATCCCATATATAACGATCTATCGGTTATAACGACCATATTTGGGTGCACTTACGATTTTCCTATGCTAACCATTGAAGCTGCGTCCAGATATAGCGAACATTTTTCAAAGCCTCCTACTTTTACAACGAACACTTCGGACACGGTCACAGTAAAAATATGGCGCATACGAAGCGAAAAAAAGTTAAGACATGCCTTTTAAAGCGTGACAGGGGCGCGCGCTCGCGCGTGCCCCGCTCCAGTTTACTCGCTACTAAGATACCCAGATCGGCGAGCACCGCACGCAGATTTCGGACGCTGCGAGCGAGGTAGCTCACTTTCCAGGCGTTTCTTCAGTGGTAGAATGGCAGCGAGGGAAAAAAAAATAGTAGCCAGCATGAAGCCTTGCGGTCAGCTTTCGCACGGTAACCTTTCCTGACGCCGTTCTCAGCAGCTACGACCGCCTGCGATGAACCAAACAATGCCTTGGAACGCAAGAAGTGATAAGCGCGGTAACTTTCCATCGCAAAAAGGTTCACTGCGTCCCTAAACTCGTCGACGCCACAATGTGCCGCGAAAAGTCGTCCGTCTTTTCGGTAACGGCAGAGACCGGTCGATCGGTGATAACGACTTCCGCGATTGCGGCGATGCCTTCGCGGATAAGCATCAGAAAAGAACGAAGGCGAAGCGGCCGTCGATGAACATGCCATTATGCCTTATAGCCGACAACCTTATCACAGTCATCTGTAGATACTCGGCTGTGCGTGTGGCGTACGCCGTACACTGCAGATTGACGGCGGTACGAGCGCGCCATGCTGCCGTTCGCAAGTTCGCCGCTGCCGCGTCGTGCGAGACCGCTTTTTTTTTTTTTTTAAGTGTGCGTCGCTTTGTAGAAACGAAAGTAGCTCGCTGTTGTTGAGCGGCGCGGGCACCGAGAAATGTCGATGCATTGACAGCGAGCGTATACTGCGTGGTTGACTAGGTGAGAACTCAAGTGCGCCGCGCATCGTCGTGCAGGGCCGCGAGAGCATCGCGGAGACGTACAGTGCGCGTTGCTTGGAAAATGCTTGTTTTCGCCGCGTTGAACGAAGAGGCTAGTCGCCGCACCCGTGCACGGTCCGGAGTGAAGCAAACACGAAGAACGTAGTACAAACGCGCGCATACGGCATACAGCAAGCGGCCCGGCAGTGACTCCGCGACCCGAGTAGGCGACGCGCTGCACGCAACTAGCCAGCGATGATCGGCTTCACGCCGCGGTACTGCGCTTCGGTGAAACAGTGTCAGCTCATTGCAAAGGCGGTTAATTCACTCGTGAGCACGCAGCGGGCGTCGCTTCCCGACGTGAAAAGGCTTAGCTTGTCACCGAAGGGGTTGTTAGCACTTTAATAAAAGTTTACAAAGAAAAAAAAAACGGCTTGGCTGCTAAGCGCACGTTTTTAACGGCGAGGCCATATACAACGAACTACTGATATAACGACCACTTTTCGCGACACTTTCGAGTTCGTTATAAACGGGTTCGACTGTATATACAATTGTTATGCCAAGCACCAATTGGTTGCCTTAATTTAAATGGTGTGAAGAAACGATGCACATTTTACAGTTGTGATATAAAGTACCCCGTATGAATGTATTGCAAGAAATACCGCTGGAAGAAAGTGAACTTTTATTCAATGTTTACCGTAGATCTGCATGAGCGACAAGAAATCTACCAGCCGTTTCATCATACGGAGCCGCTGCGCTACTAGCTAATGTTTAAAGCACAGCGGTTACTTCTCTACAAGAAGAGGGTTTTTTTTTTAAATCAACATTTGTCATTATCTCCCACGATTGGAGCGCAGTGAACTTTGTGCCGCCACGACGAACGCCGCATTGCCGGCATTTTTGTTGACAGCAGCATAGTCACATGTCAGTAGCAATAGTCCCGCATCTTTTCTCGACGTTTTCCGATACAAATGCTAAATAATAATGTACCTTACAATATGAATATTACATTAAAAGTAAGCTGCATTTTTTTATTTACAGGTAAGAGCATTACAGGCGGTGGTCAAATATTATTATGACCCCCGTAGTTTTGCACATAGCGGCTAGTTGTGGTGCTCTCTTTCCATGAGTGCGTGTGGCATGTTCCATAGTGTAGCGTGTTTGCTAGAGGAACCATGGTGACATTAAGATTATATTTATTTTTGGTTGCTTTTATCTGTGGAAAGTGTTACGAGTCAACATCTGAATGTTCGAGCGGTTTTTGGTGTAGTATTGGTTGTACCATGGGGTGATCACTTCGTCAGCATCGATTGAGGGTCACCGATTTCCTCAGCTCTGATCCTTCCATGTAAGCAATGCACTTACACATTTGGAGTGTAAGCGAACGTTTGTCCTGAGCATTTGTGTTCTTCATTATAAGCATGGTATCATTGTACCTTGCTGCAGTATGCGATGAAATGCGCGAAGTACACTACATGCCGGTTTATGCAGGCATCCTGTGTAATGCTTGTGCCTAATGGCGCACATGCGTCTTCGAAGAAAGCGCTAGCGATTATGTGCAAGTGAATTCATTTGACGTCTAGTCAGAGTAGTATTGAATGAAAAATATTCGGTTGCCGTAAGGGTCGCATTTCACCTCCACTGAAATGAGACAGCTGCAGGCAGGATCGAACCAGTTTCCTTGCCGAGCACTGTAAATGATAGACCGCCGTGACAGCGAACGTTAATAGTAATTACATAGTTTTCCTACAGCATAGCTGTGCGAGTGCTTGTCAGATCGGGCTAAGGGCCATTTTAACGTTGTACGGCTAAATGCGAATGGGTTCATGCCATGCAAGTTATTTGGTAAAATTATACGTTAGCTGTTATTGCATACGTTTGACGAGTCATTATTGCCACCATTTTTTTCAGGTGGTGTACAAGGATACGCACAAGCACAATGCTCACCTAAGGATATCTTCCCATTGCAAGAACACCAGCTGGAAGTGTTCAAATAAATTCTGATTTTCTCCACCAAGCTGCCTTGGCTGTTTACAGTTGCCTGGAATAGCAGGTGCTGAGCCAATCAAAGTAGGAACTAAGTGACATGCGATAGCAGCCAGATGAGATCTGCAAGTTCTGGCCAATTTGAACTCTATGATTAATCCTGCAATTTCACCTGGGCATGGCTCACCACCAAGGTGTCTAGCTTAAACACTTTTACAGACAAATGTTTTCTGTGCTAACTACGCCACTTGAACCAATTGGAATACAACCAATTGGCCCAAATGGTTATGTGCTGACTGCACCATATGACCCGATTGGAGTACAGTAAAAGCTCGTTAATTCGGATTTCACGGGACCGGAAAAAATGTCCGAATTAACCGAATGCCGAATTAACGAATGAACAGGAAAAACAACATTAAAATCAAGTTGGAGAAGCATACCTTTATTTGCTGAAGTATTTTGTAATGGTCGTCTGCGTTTTCGCGCAGATTCCGGCTGACATTACAATTTTTCTTAACTCTTCCAAATGGCCAACAGCACGCAAACTGTCGGAAGTGCTCAGGCAAACGTCCTCTAATATCAAAAGAGCCTCCGAGACTTCCCGTGAGGTGCGATGAGTTCGCGACATCATTATTAATTTCTTGATCGGGCAGGAGACCAGTCGTGGCGACACAATCATCAATCGCGATGTAGTCCTGAAGGGTCATATCTGAGGGAAGGACAGCATCGAAGGTAGGGCAGCCATCGTCGTTGGACTCGGCTGACACCTCGCCGATGCCATCGTCAGCTACTGCCGCATGCTCGGGCCTCACATGTAAACACGGTCACAACGGGGAAAGAAAGAGAACTCCGCAAGAAGAGACGGTGCCGACACAACACAAGGGAAAATGGCGTTGGAGGCGAGCGAAGAAAGAAGACGCCGACGTTCGGTGACGCTGCGATCGCCCCCACTAGTTGATGACGATAGCGATGGCACTGAGGTTTTGGTTTCGCTCCAGTGGTGCCAGCGCTGCCTTACCACACTTTTGTGTAGCGGCAGCCGTCAACATTTGTCCGAATTAAGCGGTGCGGTGTCCAATTCTGACGAATTAACGAAGGTTTGGCCCCATAGATTAACATGCACTTCGGCCGGGACCAATAGAGCCGTCCGAATTATCCGAATTTCCGAATTAACGGGTGTCGAATTAATGAGCTTTTACTGTACAACCAATTGGCCCAATTGGAATAAAGCCAATTCACCCAATTGGTTATGTGCTACTGCACCATCTGAGCCGATTGGCATACAACCAATTGCTCGAAATGGCCAAATTGTGTACTAATTCACAAATGGCACCAATTGGAACCAAGTAGAAATTTTCCAATTGGTTCCCGTTTTTTTTTTTCAACTGGGTGGGCACTGCGGATGGCCAGCCGTGTGGCCAAATGCCTCCAAACCAGCATGATGGCACTGGGCGCAGGTAATGGTGGGGTACCCCATATGGAGAGTGCAATCCACACCCAAGTGTCCTTCCGTGCTACAGCACATACAGATGGCTTTCGTGGAGTCGTTCCATACAGGGCAGGAACTTCGTCCGTGCCCATATGCGCGCACATGGGCACGTGTAAAGTCTTCTGTAGTCCTGACAGAAGTCCAGCCCACAGAAATGCGCGGCTGATGCAGAATGCGACAGAATGACTCGGGATCCACCTCCATGATAATGGCTGTGTTCCTGATTGCTCACGAAACGAAGCCGTGAAGTCAATGTTAAGCTGAACGTGCGGATTGCGGTAGTTTAAGCTCGAATGAATTTGTCTGTCCCAATATCTAGATGAACGCCGGAGAATTGCACATGCGGATTGTGCTTGGCAAGTATGCTCATGGTAAGCGCGGCTCATGTAACGGTGTTTTCTTCTACGGCAGTTTTCATGTTTCTCAGTGTCTCGTGTGTGTTAGCAAAAACCGTGATGCCGTACCTCGTATGGCGTAACACCACGTCGTGGATCTCCTTCTCGATGGGGCCTATGTTGGCCTGGAGCAATCGCAGCGTGTACCACGCTGGTGCAGTGGTCAGTCCGACGGGCGTACCGAAGGCCACGTGCTCGTGGAGCACCAGAGCTGACGCCGGGACGGGTCCGTCTGGGCCGGGCCGCATGCACGGTGCGGCATGCATCAGGGCGCCGGGCTCGTCAGCAGGCACAGGCAATGGGAAACCACTGGGGGTGCCAATAGGCACCCCAGTGGCACCACAACGAGGTCCAGTTAACGTAGGGTAGTACCTGCACGTGCAGCAACAAAGGCAGCCTCGGAAGAGGGCGCAGTCCTGGACCGGGTCTCGGCAATGATGGCTCGCCTGTGCAGTTCAGCAGCTTTCCTCCGGGTCTGTCCCTGCAAGGCCATGACTGCCCCTCGTTCCAAGGTGGTGTCAGCTCAAAGACTGAAGCGCAGTTTAGCGAGCTCAAAGACCCCGGGACTTGATGAAATGTCGCACGTTTACAGGGACCCAGTTGCCCTTTTCAACACAGCATCACAAGAGCATGACGCCTCGCGAGCATGAAGGCATCATGGCTGATCACCAAGGCGTTTGGAGGACTACCTACCGAATCCTAGATTTTTATTGGTCTGGAATGCGTAGAGATATCAAGCTGTTTGTCAGATGTTGCGATCTGTGCCAGAAGACAATGCCCAAAGGAAAAGCTGTCGCTCCTTTAGGCAACGTGCCTCTTATACGGACACCGTTCGAAAGGGTTGTTGACCTGATCAGGCCACTATCTCCAAAGCCAGATAAAGGCAATCGCTACGCCCTAACTCTTATTGATTTCGTGGCATGCTATCCTGATGCCATAGCACTCTCTAATATCGATGCTATGAGTATCGCAGAAGCGCTACTTGAAATGTTGTCTAGGGTGAGCTTGCTGCGAGAGATCGTCACTAATCAAGGTCCGAGGTTCACCTTGGAACTAGTGCAGGAAGTCTGTCAACTACTTTCTGTCAAGTTTTTCCGGACCTCTCCATATCACGCCATAGCCAACGAATTGGTTGAACAGTACAACGGCACACTGAAGACCATGCTGAGAAGAATGTGCCAAAAAAGCCATGGTCATGGGATCTGTACTTAGCTCTTCTTTTCGCACACCACGAAGTGCCACAAGCCAGTTTGGGTTTTTCGCCTTTTGAACTAACTGACGGCAGGCACGTGCAAAGACCTTTAAGCGTCTTGAATGAGTTTTGGACAAAAGACGACATCGACGATGAGGTGCAAACAACCTACACCTATCTCGTGGACCTCAGGAACCGACTCTGGGAGACGTGACCAGGCGCACAAAGAGCTTAGTGAGGCCTGTAAAAAGCAGAAACTTTATTATGACTGCAAGAGCCGGCAAAGAAGGCTACAACTCTGGGACAAAGTCCTGATTCTATTACCAATTGATTCAAACAAGTTATTCATCAAATGTCCATTTACCGTCTCTAAAGTTAAAAATCAAGTTGACCATGTCAACGACATAGGTGGAAAGACAAAGGTCTTCCATATAGACATGTTGAGAAAGTACGAGGAGTGGGAAGTACCCCATGATCAAGTGTTCACAGCCACTGCTGTCAATGACCCACACTCAAGATAGAAGTTACCGATGACAATGATTCGGAAGAGGGTATCCTTTCTGCGAGCCTACGCAAAACCCAGACATCAGCCGACGTCATAATATCGCCAAACTTAACCCTTTGCGGTCCAAAACCTTTACCCACTTTCCGGCTCTAGCGGTCCGAAACTATTTCGCCAGTTTCTGGCGCCGCGAATAAAAACACAAGCTGTGGAAGAGAAACGCACAGGATATTTATTTTTGCTCCTGCATTCTGCAGGCAACTCTTTTAGTGATATTTGGGCAACGTATGATACCGCTCAAAGCATTCCCCTGTGTGCAGGCCAGGGTTATTACTGCAGGTTTCCACCGCCGCCGCCGTCGTCTTCGTCACTCACTTCTGTCGAATCACTGTCATCACTGTC
The DNA here is from genome assembly GCF_013339695.2 of Rhipicephalus sanguineus. Lineage (NCBI taxonomy): Eukaryota > Metazoa > Arthropoda > Arachnida > Ixodida > Ixodidae > Rhipicephalus > Rhipicephalus sanguineus. The sequence goes on from NC_051180.1 coordinate 207,600,751, forward strand.
TGGTGGAGGCACGTAATTCTCTTCCTCACTAAAGTCATCCTCGCTTTCGCTAAAAGCACCGCCGTAAAACGCACGCGGTGAAAACGTGGCCATGCTTCTCAGCGAACCGCGCCCGCGAGTGGGTACGCTCTAGGCCCTGTGCTGATCATAGTGCTGCACCCTAGTGTCAAAAAAGTAAAACCTCAACAAACAAAGCTCACTTATTCCTCAAGAGATGGCCCTTCATGTATACAAAAAATGCGCGCGACTCGCGGTGAGAAAACAGCAAAATTTAAACCACGAACACCCTTGTCGGGCGGGGCCCGACAGCGGACCGCAAAGGGTTAAATCAGAAACAACACGAACAAATACAACAACTGTGCAACGAGTAGGCGGAAATTTTTTCGGATTTCCCAGGCAAAACAAAGCTCATTGAATGTTCACTGAAGTTTGCACTCGAAAAGCCTGTTCACGTACCCTGGTATTCTGGCAAGCACCCATGGCCCCAGACAGCCAAGAAAAAAACTGCATTTTTAACCATGTCGGAACTCTGCCAGTTCAAATATATGCCGTTTGGAATGAAGACTGCCCCAGGTGTCTTTGCACGCTTAATGAGGACAGTTTTAGAACACCTACCTAAAGTCCATCACTACTTCGAAAACACAGTAATAGCCACCAACACCTGGCCCAAACACACTGATGCTCTGCGACGCGTTTTCCAGAGGATGCGTGATGCGAACCTTACAATTAAACCGAGCAAGTGTGAGACAAGCCAAAATACTATTACCTTCTCAGACACCACTAAAGAGGTGCGAAAGTGGAACCAATGATTAAAAGACTAGAAAAAAGAAAACATTAATCGCTAAGAGGCGAACTATGGAGGAATAGGTAGTCTTTTCTAGTCTTAACGGAAGTTTATTTCCACCCAGTCACAGACTGATTTTTCGGACTCCAAAAATTCGGACTTGATGGATATTTTCGACTTCATAAATTGCACCATCAAGGTTCCCATAGAATAACGCATCTTTGAGACAGATTTCGCGGACGAATTTTTACCTTAAGTTCAATTTTTCGGGCTAAATCGCTTATTTCGAGCCATGCCACCCCATTTTGAAAGCCGCCATATTGGATATATCACTGGCTTGGTCAAGTTTGGCTTCCAGTGGCCTGTTGTGCAGCCTCCAAGACTGGGAGTGCGTACAATCCGAGTTTCGGAGGCCATGCCTGCTCTTCCTTCGCTGACAAAACGCTTTTGGTGACACTATTTTTTTTCAGTCAGCCTTATCATCATTGTTACTAAACTGATAGTTGTTTTTTTTTTTTTCGAGTTTGTTTTCTTGGTTGTCGTTTCGCACGTGTACGTGTTGGCAGTGTGTCAAGTCTCTTTTTAAGACGTTGGGAGCATCATATTTTCTCTACCGTTGCGGTTGCTCAGTGGTTACGGAGCTCGGCTGCTGACCTGAAGCACACGGGTTTGATCACGGCCGCGGCGGTCACGTTTAAATGGAGACGAAATGCTCGATGCCCGCGTACTGTGCATGCAGGTTAAAGAACCCCCACCCTCGACTACTGCGTCGCTAAATTCCACAAACCTACCAAATGAAATGTATGCATTTTTTTTTGTCTGCCTTTGAATTTTGTGCTCTTGGTGCCATCTCCTGTGCCACCCAAAACAGTTGGCGGCAGCATTTGCCAACATGCCAACGATGTCACTGTAGCCCAAGTACAACCAAATCTGCTTGTCTCCCAAGCGTAGCATGAAGCAGGACATTATTGGAGATTCTTTTAGGCTGCTCTAACCCAAATGAACTTCATTTTGATGTTCTAACAACTTTTTTGGACTGTTCCACTTTTTTGACAAATTTTCAGTCCCCGTGAGGTCCGGAAAATCAGTCGGTGACTGTACGTCAACACTGTCAAGCCCCTGACTGACCTCAAAAGGAAAGGCCAGAACCATATCGTGACCTGGGGACTAACACAAGAAAAGGCTTTCACAGTCCTGAGGGAAAAACTTGACGCAAGCCCCATACTTCGAGCCCTGGACCTCATGAAGGCTCTTGTGCTCCGCACGGATGCCTTGAATACGAGCCTAGGCGCTGCACTATTCCAAACCAGAGAAGACAACGTTTTACACCCCCGTTGCTTACAACACTTGCAACCTGCTGCTTAGAGAAGCACGCTATTCCACCATTGAAGGTGAGTGTTTAGCACTAGTCTGGGCTGTGCAGAAGTTGAACATTTAACTTTGCGGCAAGCCTTTTCTCACACAATGCAATCAGCCACTGCTATACTTGCAGTCGGCCAAGCATCTAAACAACCGTGTCCCACGGTGGGGTTTTAAATGCTAGAGTACTCTTTCACTGTGAAGTACATAAGAGGCTCGAACAATGTAGGTGCTTAAGTGAGGGGCACTTGTGATGACGTGGATTGTGGTGTGGCCGTGATACCGCGGGGATATCTTGAGTGAGGCAGCTAGTGCTGATTACTGTGTGGCGACAACCCAAGAGCGGGTGATGGCGATTGTGGAGGAAGAGATCCCGGACCATGAGGAAAGAAAACACTACGGGAGAACAAGCAGAACAAGAGAGCGGGCGGACATCTCAAATGGCAGCTCGTTCACCGGCGGTTCCAGTGCTCGGGTGCCGGCAACCTGGGTTCTGCTACCGGGCAGACCTGGACCGAGATCCCGTTCTTGGCTCTCTTACGGCACACCAGCGACCTGCTGTCCTAGCGGCCTAGTGCAACTCTTTCTCCGAGACCGGAGCCTGAAGTGAACACCTCAGCTAGAAGTGGCTAGCTAGCCACTAGCCAGGCATAGCAGCAACCTGTTGTTCAACCGACTCGCTGCACCTCCCTACCAACAAACAAATACGTGCCACTGGCTCTGCGAGAACAAAGGACCTTGGACGTCGTCAAGCCGAGATTCTTCAGTGTAAAAGGGAAGCCTGCAAAGAGAAAAAAAAAGAAAAGGAGAAGGTTTCTTTTTTATTTTGTAATAAAACGAAAGGCTTCCAAGTAAATCATCAGTACCAACAGCTGATCTTTATGTGGCTGCTTCTATTTAACAAATGACTGCAACACAGGATGTAGGAAGTACTTAAAAACTTGTATAAAGCAACATATCTTTCAGAAAGAGCACAGCACAGACCACTTGGAGCGATAGTAGAGAAGGGCAAAAATCAAACCATAACCACACGTAGTGTTCAGGCTGAATATACAGTAGACTCTCAGTAAATGGAAATCTCTCAAACGGAATTGCTGCTTAAATGGAACAGCTGCCTCTGACAAGGTTGCTTTCGAACTTGTATCCTGCACCCTTGTTCATCTCTCAGTAAATGGAACTCTTGTTAAATGGAACCTATATTCCAAGTCCCTTCAGGTTCCGTTTAATGAGAGTCTGCTGACTATGTAAGCGTTTTCATTATACAATGTAGTAGGCAATACCAGTTGCTATATTTACCACAAGTGGACTGCCTTGTCCTACACATTTGCATGATACAGTAGACTCCCGTTAAGGAGGGACACTGGGATCAAATTGCGAAAACAGCAAAAAAAATCAATTTGCACTAATTTTGGCATCTGTGGGCTCTTATTTACGCAGTATCTACACGATTACACTGAAAAGGCACTCTAAGTGCTCGAAAAAGAAATAATTTTGTAAGTGAGGTCAGTGAAAATGAAGCCTAAGATTGTGCTAAAGCGGTGCAATTCACAACATCGTATCTCGTCTTTCATGCCACCAAGCACCGCCACCTTGGCATCGTTTCAAACCTCAAAGTTCTGCCTTTCCGTTCTCGCCCTTCTCGCTTAAAATCACCGCATAGAAAACGCGCAAACAAAAAAAAAATCGTTTTGCAATGTTTTCCACATCCTGTGCCATCCCCGGCCAATAAAGAGCCTCTCATGCCTTGACCTTGAATCTTGAGATGCCACAAATGCAGTTTCAGAAGTGCCGCTGGTTAGCTGCTGGAAGCACCAGGCAGAGTCCTCGGCAGAGCAGTCCTTCTTCGTACTACAACTCATTTCTGCAATCCCAAAACTTGTGAACAGATGGGTACACTTTTCATTTTTCTGGCCAGCCGTCTTGTACATACTTGATGACAATCTGAAGGGTCTTGTCAGCTGTTGTTTGCACTCTGATGCAGTTGAGGGTGTCGCAAAATGCACCTACAAACAAGCACACCGATGGACGAGCGTCCAGCGATGACGTGTCTACAGACATGTAGACGAGAGGGGCTCTAGAGAGGGCATCTGCTGCAATGAGTTGCCAGCCAGGCACGAACACTAAGTGCACATCATACGATTGTAGGTGTAGCAAGAGACGCTGGAGTCTAGGACAGAGTCGAGTCGTTTGTGCACAAGCCTAAGGAGGGGTCTGTGATCGGTTTTCCATACACGTAGTAGTGAAAATGCTCTACACCATATGTGACGGTCAAGAGTTCTTTTTCTATCTGTGCGTACTTCTGTTGAGCACTTGAAAGCATTGCTGATGCGTATGCAACAGGCAAGCCTTGCTGCAACAGTACGGCTTCCAAACTGTAAAAGCTGGAATCGACAGACAGGGTGACCCCCATGGTTGAGTCAAAATATGGACCCGCTGGAACATTTCCAGAGCACAACATTGCCGAAGAGCATCACCAGAAACCGGTAGCGCCCATAAGGTTGTTGTGAACGTGCACAGCTGCGAACTGGCATCGCCGAGCCTCATGTGATGAAAGGCATGGGAGGCGTCGAGCAGGGTGAACACCGAAGAGCCATGTAGCTTTTAGAGTAAGGTTTCGAATGTTGGCATTTGGTAGTGCAGGCGCATGATGGCCTCATTTAGCTTTCGGGGTTCAAGGCAAACCCAAAGAGGGCCGTCCTTTTTGGTGACGACAACCACTGGACTAACGCAATCTGTGGGTTCAGTGACCTTTGTGATGACATGTTCTTCCTCAAGCCGCTGATATTCTTGTTTGTCTTGTACAGCATCTGGGATTTTACATGGTGCGGCTATGAATGGTTGTGCATTTGCATTAAGAATTACAGTAAAACCCCGTTAATTCGGACTTCACGGGACCAGAGAGAATGTCCGAATTAACCGAGGGTTCGATCAAAACACTAGAAAAATGTTTCCGCCACCACCAGACTTTTATTTCTTTAAGAAGTCTGTGATCGCGGTTTGCTTCGCGGAGGCAACGTGCAAGGAAATCACAATTTTGCTAAGTTCCTGAAGGTGGCTGTCCGCGCACATTGTGCCGCAAAGCGGCGGTCTAGCTGACACAGCCAGGCTTGAAATATTTCGGCCGTCATCCAAGCCTTTCTATTAGAGCGGTAGTCTACAGGCAGCTGCTTAATGTTCTTACAACATCTTGGCTTCGCAACCTTTCCTATCACCAGCAGCGGCAGCTACTCCGTGCCGGTCATGTTCGTAGCCAGAAGAACCGCCTCTTTACTCCGTTTCCCGCCGACGCACGGGTCCCCCTTAAGGGGGGAGGTGGCATTGAAAAAAAAACTTTTTTATTGGTTGACCTAGAGCAATGAAATTTGGCATGCATACTAATAAGTGTCTCGTATAGGGAAATATGCAGTTTCATCATGATACCTTGAGTAGTTCTCAAATTACATCATGCTACATGGTCCAATTATATGGTCTGCTTGTGGAAAGCCTAGCGCTGTAAAAAAACATGCCAGGAAGCTGCAAATGGTGTTGATCTTTACTCAAAAGAAGACTAAAGGTTATGACACTCTCAGAATTGTTTAGTAAATTCTCTTTTTTTTTTTTTTTTAGAGATCATCATGGCTGCTGACACACATTGTCAGAAACAGTGTCATAGACAAATCATCATCTAGAAAAAAAACTGGGCCATAAACAAGAAATTAAAGAATGTCATACCCACAAGCAGTGTTCAGGGATTCAGGAAAAAGAAACAGAATCAAAATCGGTCCAGTCATTCCCGTGCTACTCTTTCCACGAGCAATGCACAATGTCCAAAACACACTTGTGAGAAAAAGCCTATCAAAGTTTTCGAAGTTGTTTGCATTTGTTAGAACGCACCAGTACTGTAGTCCTTGGTGTTCTTGTGTAAAGGCAACCTTTTGCGTCTCTGCCCTTTCACTTCATGCATCTGCGATGACTTCCTTGCTCGCTGAGCGTCTTTTTAGCAGCCCTGTGGAGGGTAAGGGCCCCAGGTTGCACACCCATTGCAGCACAAATCTTGGTGTAAGCTTGAAAGTTGCCTGCATTGTACCTCTCAACTGCCTCATGGACTGCTACTTCCACAGTGAAGTGGGAGGCATGCTGCTGCTTAGAAATTAGTGACCAAATCACCGAGTGAAGGCTTTCAGCGGCATTTTGTGTCTTGTTGCCACTGCAACGAGCCTGCAGTTGAGGGTCAGACAGGCGTTGGTACACTGCCCGCAACGCTTCAACAACTTTGTTGGGCAGGTTATACGTGTGTGGAAGTTGTGGCTTCCCCTCTGCCTCTGCTGCACGGTGCCTGCACCAGCTGCGGGCACCGGAAGGACAGAGCTCGTGATGAGATTCTGCACCTGTCGATGAAACATTATGAAATGTGGCCATCACTGCTTTCTTCATGTCTTCGACGTCCGTGCTGCTTCGCAGCGCTAGGCCATAATAGCTGGTGAGCCTTTTGATCAAGTCCTGCGTCAGGCCAATGTTGTCACGGATAGCCATGCCATAACAACTAGTCAGTCTTTTAATCAGGTCTTGAGTCAGGCTGCCCCATCCTCCTAGTCTATCCTTCTTGCTTCTTGACACATGTGTTGGAGAGCTGTACCCATCCTCTCTTTGACATGATTTATACAGTCTTCTTTCGCCAGTGGAATAAATATGTACGTTCTTTCTTCAGAAAGAGTGAGGAAAGTATCACTGTCTCCATCACAAACAATGCATGCGTACTGGAGGTCATTCTTTCCAGTGACTTCCTGAATAAAATTAAGGTGGGGGACGTGGCATTCAGTACCAACTTTCTTATTCCTTCGTAGGTTTTGATGAAAATTGGCACAGTTATTGCAAACATTTCTGGGATCAACTATCTGAGCAGTTTATTCAATAACGCGAGTTGGTCAGATATAAATTCAACTCCCTGCTTCACACACGCCACGCTCATTTGCAAACCCCGCCTGTGATGCGTTTCATCATCCACTCGGTCGCGGAAACGGTAATTTGCGAGGCATTCGTTATTTTAGAAGATTCATCAGAGCTAGCGGCGATACCAAGCACGAATCCAAACGTGCCTAAATTGCGTCACCAGCGCTTTCTTTCAAGCCGATGTACTCGGCCGCGGAGTCCGGGAAGTCGGCACACGATATGCTGGCTGGCGGCATTCGGTGACAATGCACAATGCTCCTAGCCGCGGCGACGAAACATCGGCGCACATAACGTGCTTGGTCTCGCATTTTGCGGCGCCGACGCGCGAAATTGCTAGCCGCTGTTCCGAGCGGTCAATGCGCGACCAGCTTGGCCGGGAGGTCCGCTGCCGATTCGTAAAATGCCCATCCGCACTTTCGAGGAGCCAGCGCACGATGCGATTTGCTGCTTGTGATGAAGCACAGTGCGGCTTGTCCGCTAGCGCGATGTCCTTGCCCGCAAAGTTCGGATTCGTCTCGTAAACCAGCGCCGTGAGCGGAGTTAGGCCTAGCCACGACTCCGAGCAGTAAGCTCGGTCGCGGTGTGTGTGGCCGCGGTGCCCGATGTTTCAAAGCAAGTCATGTTCCATCGCGAGTAAAAAGAGTAGTAGCGCGAAGTCATTCGTCTCGGAGTACGAAGTGCTGACAAGCTGAACTTCTACCCGAGACGCGCATCTGCGATGTTCGCGACGAGCGTGGCACGCTGTCGTCTATCGTACACCGATGACTGCGCTTCCGCTTGCAGCTGTCAAACTACAGGGTAATCATATTCTAAATTATCGTCGACCCGTGCACACAGGACGAGTGAACGCGTCACTAAGTAGCGCGATTTTCGACAGTCGTAACATCAGGTAACATCGCGACGCGTAAGCAGCAGACGGCTGTCCTCTCGGAGCGAGCATCGGACCAATGACGAGGCGTGCTGGAGCAACATGGCGGACGCGGCCAATCGGAGGCCTCGAAACGACCTTCAGAGATTTGCTTTTTGTGCGCTTGTTTTCAAAGGGAGGAGCCAGCTGAGGCGGGGAATTTGAAAACGAAGAAATGCTCTTTACGGCGAGCTCAAAATGGCGGCGCCCGGTTGTGCCGTTGCGGAGCAAGACTTCTTTGAAAACCATCGTTTTTTTGTGATCTCCACAATAATTTTCGCCAACTCAGCACGTGCAACAAATTTTTTTAAAGCACTTCTAGGTGGTTTTCAGTGAAGATATTTTGGAATCACATAGAAAAGGGGCTACAGAAACTGAAAATGTGATTTTAAAAAAATCGATTTTTTTGCCATTTTGCGCGATACGAAAGCCGCGTCCCCCCTTAAACACGATCGTCTTGTCAGGCAGAGCCTTAAAGAACAGCGCTGTCTCGTCAGTGTTGAAAATGTTGCACGGCTCGTACGTAGAAAGGCGTGCGGAAAGTCCGGAACGCCAGGCCTGCACAACGCTTCACCGCGCACGTCGCGGAACACCAGGGGTGCTATCGCGGAACGATGCCTTATGCCATATTCTATGCTATTCTTATCATCCACCACTCGTGGCTGGCTGATCGCGTCATAGAGTTTATGGATCGCGTTGATAACGCGGACGGACCGTCGCCATGTTGCCTGTTGCTGATGACAGTAGCGATGCACTGCCTTTCACTGTGTATGTGCCTCCGAGATTCAAAGCTCGTTTTAAATCTCGGAGGCCATAATTCGATCTTGTTACCGCGTTTTAAATCTCAGAGGCCATAATCCGATCTCGTTACCTCGTTTTAAATCTCGGAGGCCATGATCCGATCTCGAAGTTCAGATGCGCCGTCGATTTCGGCTGCGAATCCGAATTATATCCGAACCGCGGCCGTGGCGGTATCCGCTGCTGCTTCCCCGTCTCGCTCAACCCGACCTCGGTCGGGAGTTCGAATTAACCGAAGCGCTGTCGAATCTGTCCGAATTAATGAGAGTTCTCAGCCATAGAACAATGCACATTTTGGACGGGACCAGACGCCGCGTCCGAATTAACCGAAATTCCGAATTAACAGGGGTCGAATTAACGAGATTTTACTGTATTGCAAATTCGTCCTGGAGACATCCTGTTCCCTCACATACGTCACTGAACTCTTCAATGACGTTTTGTGGTGTCCGATTTCTTGCTTGCCTGGCGACAGTCGTGCTACAATCAAGTTGGTTGACACACTGAATAAGCTTCAGCTTGCAGCAGGAGTCTAGCCCCAAGATGGGAGCAGCTGGAAAATCAATTACAAAGAACTTCGGCGTTGCTGATGTGTCTGATGAGGAGTACTTAAGACGACACTCATACCGTGCTCATACCGTGTTGTGATGTCAGGGTACAGTAGGAACCGAAACTAGCTTTTAAAAACGTACTGAAATTACTTTTTCAAAGCGCACTCGTGCTTAGATCTACCTTTTCTATGCTCTTCAAGGCTTGACCTTTCATTTGACCAGTGATGCTACCGAGGACTTCTGATTTGGAGCAATTTTAGGAGCAGCAAAATTTTCGTTTTGGAGCACTTTGGAGCAGCAGAACTTTCATATTGGAGCACTTTGGAGCAGATAGTTTTGCATCTGGGAGCACTCTGAAGCAGCGAATTTTACATCCTGGAGTGCACTACAGAAGCATATTGCAACAACATTCAAGCACACGAATATTACTATGGAGCTCTTATGAAGGCTAGAAATACTTTGATTCATTGCAAATCTCACAGAAAAAATCATCTCAGGAGAACTCCATACTTCACTCGCTAATGAAAAAATAAGGGCTCATGCAGTTGAGGGATCTGGATTAACCTCTTCGGCGATTATTTTCGAGACTAGCAAATAAACTGAATACCGGATCAATAAAATTGCAATTTATGAAATAACACTCTAAATACATCTATGTGGTTATCAGCAGACGTGGTAGACAAGCTCCGTGATGTACAGCAATGCCTCAATGCCAAAGAGCCACACTGTCCCTAATGCATTCCCCTAAGAAAACTCCAAGGCGAAAGCCAGGTTCTTTTTCTTCTCGATCGACGGCTAGATCCTCCCCCTCCCTCTGTGCAAGCTTTCTGCACCTCACCTGGTTTCGCGCTAGCTCCATTATCGGCGCACCGATTACGGAAGCAGTGTAAAGCGACGATGTCGTGATGGCATCACAAGTTTTGACGATCTATGACGTGATGATGACGCCATCACATGATTATTTTTGCATCAATCGATTGACGCCGCCGACGGTCAATTTTGGTGTTTGATAAAGCATCTGATGCTTTCACATTATTACTGCTTATTGAACGTTAACAACCTGGCCTTACATACCAAACTGTCCTCCACCATGTCACTTCCTTGCCATGCGCAAAACAGCTTCGCTTATCATCCACTTCACAGAGTTAAATGGCTCTTCAACTTTTTTTTAAATGTGTATTGTGATAACAATTATATGGACGCTCTCCGCGGATTTTTGTCGTCGCCATTGCCGTAATTTTCTGTATAAAGACCAAATTAATAACATCACCACGCGCATTCTAGGCACGGGTAAAAGCTCGCGAGCACTGGCGACGAACGCGGCTGAAGCGGAGATTAAGCTAGCCGGCCGTCTGTCTTTGTCGCACTGGCAGCGCACACGCCTGCGGGCCTGCCATCGATTGCTCATCAAACAGAGAGGAAACACCCCGCCCGTCTTTCGTAAGGAGCATGAAAGGACGCCAGGGGGGCGGGGGGAAGGGGACCGCGTCGTTCGAAGGGCGCAGTCGCTTGCGCGCGCGCCATCTCGAGGCATCAGGAGACGGCTCGTAAAGCTGCTGTGCTCTCAACGCTTATTTCGTGTTTAGAGAACTCAGAGCAAGAAAACGCTTCGGTTGTTGAGTTACGCGAGATCGAATCCAAAAAAGTTAGCGGCTAGTCTTACTTCGTTTCACAATACAATTTTTTGGTATCGCATTCATTGCTTCGCCCTTAAGCGAAACTGAGTTTTTTTTTACCCGTCAGCTATTGACCCCCGAAAGCGAGGGGCGGACGTGTAACGTGGGGTAGCCACTTCACTGTGGGCCGTCAGCGACGGGCCCGCTACTGACAGCTGCGTCTTTGCGGCTGCTCTGACCAGGATATATGCTTTTATTAATGTGATGACATTTTCAAAAAACAAGCAAAAAATTTGAATTGGAACCCTAGCACGTGAGCTCGAAAGGGCAGGGCCTTTTACGGGGTATTTACCGCAGAGTGATTAAACTCGGACATGCTGGTATAAGCAATTACGAAAAAGCTCTTCCGAATGAAGATCCATGGATAAAGTATATCTGAGGAAAAGTGTGAACGCGTTTCCACCGTTCGCATGCTCTTCCATAAACACGAAGCAAGGAAAATTCGATATTGTTCCATATATACCGAGGACTTCTGATTTGGAGCAATTTTTGGAGCAGCAAAATTTCAGTTTTGGAGCACTTTGGAGCAGAAAAATTTTCATCTTGGAGCACTTTGGAGCAGATAATTTTGCGTCTGGGAGCACTTTGGAGCAGCAAATTTTATATCCTGGAGTGCAATACAGAAGCATATTGCATTAACACTCAAGCACCTGAGTATTATTATGGGGCTCTTATGAAGGCTAGAAATATTTCGATTCATTGCAAATCTCATGGAAAAAAATCATCTCAGGAGCATAGGCGTGCGCACAGGGGGGGGGGGGGGGGGGGCAGGGGGGGGCGCAAAATCTGCCCCATACAATGAACCTTGCGATAGCAATTATATGGACACTCCGGTGGATTTTTGCCGTCGCCGTTGCCGTAATTTTCCGTGTAAAGTCCAAATTAATAACATCACCACGCGCATTCTAGCCGCGGGTAAAAGCTCGTGAGCGCTGGTGACGAACGCGGCTGAAGCGGAGATTAAACTAGCCGGCCGTCTGTCTCCGCCGCACGGAAAGCGCATGAGATAACATCTTCCCGCGTGCGGGCCTGCCGTCGATTGCTCATCAAACAGAGAGGAAACGCCCCGCCCGTCTTTCGTAAGGAGCATGAAGGGATGCCAGGGGAGCGGAAGGGGGAGGGGGGACCGCATCGTTCGAAGGGCGCAGTCGCTTGCGAGCGCGCTATTTCGAGGCATCAGGAGACTGCTCGTAAACTTGCTGTGCTCTCAACGCTTACTTCGCGTTTAGAGAACTCGGAGCAAGAAAACGCTTCGGTTCCTGGAGGGGCCATATTCCCTTAAACCAGCGTTTTTTTTAGTTACGCGAGATCGGATCCAAAAGAGTTAGCTGCTAGTCTTACTTCGTTTCACAATACAATTTTTTGGTATCGCATCCATTGCTTCGCTCTTCAGCGAAACTTAGTTTTTCTAACCGTTAGCTATTGACCCCCGAAAGCGAGGGGCGGACGTGTAACATGGCGTAGCCGCTTCACTGTGGGCCGTCAGCGACGGGCCCGCCACTAACAGCTGCGCATTTGCAGCTGCTCCGACCAGGAGATATGATTTTACTAATGAGATGACATTTTTAAAAAAGCAAGCAAAAAATTCGAATTGGAACCCTAGCACGTGAGCTCGAAAGGGCAGGGCCTTTTAGGGGGTATTTACCGCAGTGATTACAAACTCGGACGTGCTGGTATAAGCAATTACGAAAAAGCTCTTCCGAATGAAGATCCATGGATAAAGTATATCTGAGGAAAAGTGTGAACGCGTTTCCACAGTTCGCGTGCTCTTCCATAAACGCGAAGCAAGGAAAATTCGATATTGTTCCATATATATACTGCTAGCGATCACAGATTTCATTCCGCGATGTCCGGAAACAGAAGTGACAGACATTTTAGCAGCACAGACGTAGTTATTACTGAACATTGCTTTCCTTACATGCCGTGCGACGCTTGAAACGAGCTAACAGTAGCGTTTCTAGAACAGACGACGTCCGCCGATGAATCGCCGTCGCACTTTCTCGCTACCGAGAGGCCTAGACGTCACGAGCCTCTGCGGAGAGCGCGTTTTGCTGTCGAGCCGACTGGCTGCGTCAGCACCATGCATGGCATCGTGGCTTATAAGGGACGCACGCGCGAGCGCTATTTATTCAGCGGAATAATTCTTGGTCCATGGTTGCGACTTTGGCAGCCCCAAGCTCAAGCTGCACATGTTCTGACGCGCCGGCCGTGCGATTGCCGGTGATAGACGCCCCCAAACCCGAGACTTTGGCGCAGTTTGGCGCAATTTTGTCGATATTATCAGGATGGCGCAGTAAATACAATTTGGCGCACTTTGGCGCAGGAGTGGAATCACTGAATTGACACAAAAAAACGACAACTGAAAATATTCATGTCAGTACCCCTCTAAGTGCGAACACCTCGCTTTTCTGCGGTTGCATTTCTTGCGCATACACCTTCGACAGTAGCGCTGCCATGCGTTGATCCATCACGCTCTCTAGCTGAAGCGTTTTCTCATGCAGGAGTCATTCTCCGAGTGCGCTGTCGTTGATTCCAATGACCAACCGATCTGTGATCCGCTTGCTTGGCAACTGTACGTGCAAATGCTTTGAAAAACTGAATTAGTGCCTGGCTCATAATGTGGAAAACGTAGGATGCATGAGCTGTGTTGCAGTACTTGGCAAAGTGCAGATCAAGGCATTCAACGACGTCTTTCCACTCCGCCAACCGAAACACGAGGGTTTGGTACTTCTGCAAGAGTTCTGGCCCTCCGACATGCAGTAACAGTGAGAGCCGCGTCTCGTCATCTTCCTTGTGGCATTTCTCGGCCACTTCGAAGATGTCAAACTTTTGCTTCCATTCTCTCCGGTCCTCTGCAGGGTTGGAGCTTGAGAAGAACGGCAGAACCGCTCGCACGATTGACGGCATCGCTCCGAGAGACAGTTACTGTTAGCCAGGAGAAACCACTCCTGACAACAAGTTATAGGTGGGTCCGAGACACGCGCTCCAGGTGATGTTGCATATGGTGGATTCAGCACACACGCAACACGTACACAGGTCAGGCAGACATGTTTATTCGGTCAAGATGGCACCCCTCCCAGGGTAGCCAGACTGGGCAAATCCATGACTTTTCGTGCCACACAGAGGGCACCAGCTACTTCTGTAGCTAATACCCCCAAAAAGAGACATGCTAACATGCCAAGTGCATTCAAATTTGTTACTTGAAAACACTTAATGTAGACTTACAATGGTGAGCAAAATGACAGGAAAAAGCATTTATTTGGCTCAACTTGATAAAAACTATGCTTCATGTCGCATACTTAAGAGAATCTAACGCGCACCAAATTTTGCGGCTTCAAAAATAAAAAAATGCTCATGAAGACTGCTACCATAATTTACCGATAAAACCCTAGGACGCCCCTGTGTTGATGATTAGAAACAAAAAAAGGCAAGAACAGTATTCCTTCAAAGAATGGAAAACTTGTTCTCCTGGCAGTTAATTTTCTTCTGTGAGCCTGTTTTGCTGGCTCTAAAATTGCTTCTGGATACGCCTCAATTGCGTGCTTTTACCTTGATAAAGCCAATATACACCGAGATGCTTAAAGTCTTCAAGCATTTCTTTGAGGTCCGGATATTTTCCCGTTTTTGGCCCGTAGTAATTTTTTCTGATCAACGTGCAGCTCAAGATCTCCATTTGTGCTACCCACGGTCACAATCCTCGACACAGAAAAAAGACACCACCCAGCTAATATTCAGTCTGCAAAATGAACTTCCCTTGTCGTGCGCTTTCATAATGAAAATGGCACATCACAATTTGGACGTCACTGGGAACAGATACCACGCGCACGGGTTAGCAAACTCGCTCAAGAGTCGACTCACTCAGACTGAGCTTGAGCCGTAAGCCTGAGTGAGTAATATTTCGGCGAGTTTGAGTCCGAGTGAGTCCGGTTGAGAAAAATTTAGTGAGCCTGAGTCCAGTTGAGGAAACCTTTGGAGAGTCCGAGGCCGAGTGAGCCCTAAAGAGTGAGTGAGCTCCACACCTTTTTGCCGACCTATCGTTCTACCTACACCATTCCATCATTACTATCAGCCTTATGTTGACTCACGTTTATACTCCCGTCGACCCAAGCATACCGTATTTACTCTAATGTAACGCGAGTTTTTTTCAAAATCTCTCTAAGTGATTTGGGGGTCCGCGTTATAATCTAAGGACCTCAAATCATGCCTTGGCGGTGCCGCCCCACCGGTTCCTTAAAATGGCTACGACAAACCTAGCGATCTTTCAACCTTGTGCTGGCAACATATGCATGCTGGCAACATCGAATCCAATCCAATCCAATCCTATTGTTCGCGATGTGTTCTGCGGGCGGTTCATTTCCTTAGTGCTTCCGCGACTTCGGCTCGAGCAAATGGCAGCGCGACAAGTTCAGTACTATGCCCGCTTTAAGAGAAGTGCAATACTGATGGCTGAGGAAATCGGGAACTCAGCCGCAGCTCGACGGCTAGATGTGGCGGAATCTACTATCCGTGGGTGGAGGCTCCAGCGTGAAGCGCTCTTCAAGAGTGAGCCCGGCCGAAAAGGCTTCCGTGGACCTCGGTGTGGCTGTCACACAGAAGTCGAAAAAAAAGTGGCAGAGTTTGTGATTGAGCAGCGAAATCTCCTATTGGGGGTCAACGTTGAGCTGATTGAGTGGAAAGCCCGAGACGTAGCTCGAGAGATGGGGATCCCGCGGGAGAACTTTTAAAGCTTCACGTGGATGGGCACAAATGTTCATGCGAAGAAATGGATTTTCCCTCCGGCGAACAACGTCGATAAGGCACAAGCTACCAGCAGATTGCGAAGCAAAGCTAGTGGAGTTTCAGCACTGTGTGCTCGACCTGCGCCGCTCGTCGCAAATGCCATTGGGGCACATTGGCAAAGCGGACCAGACTTTCGTTTTCTTCGACATGCCTATGTCAAGGACTGTCAGCGAAACAGGTGCCCCCCCAAGTTCGCATAAGGACAACAGGCAACGAGAAGACGCGGCTAACCGTGATGCTAGCCTGCTTGGCGGATGGGCGCAAGTTGCCACCATACATCAATTTTCCGGCGCAAAACCATCCCGAAGGAGCTGTTCCCCAGGGATGAGATTTCCGCTGCGAAGAAAAAGGTTGGATGGACACTCCGCTTATGCTTGACTGAGTCAAGACTGCGTGGTGCCGACGGCCAGGCGTGCTCCTCCACCCCGCCTCCATCCTAGTTCTCGACTCATTTCCTGGTCACCTGACGGCCGAAGTGAAGAAGCTGATGCGGGAAACTCAGACGCAGCTCGCTGTTATTCCCGGAGGTATGACGTCCGTGCTGCAGCCATTAGACGTCTGCCTGAACAAACGATTTAAGGATAGAATGCAGCAGCTGTACGGAGAATGGATGCGAGAAGATCGGGCTTTGACACCTACGGGTAGGATAAAGCGACCTAGCGCCGCGAAGATTGCCGAGTGGGTCTCCGCCGCTTGGTACGGCCTGCCGCACGATATGATAGTTCGCGCGTTTAAAAAGTGCTGTATATCGAACTATATGGATGGCATGGAGGATGACCTCATCTGGGAGGAAGAAAGTGACAAAGAGGGCTCGACCACCGGCGATGATGGCGATGCAAGCGACGAATGAACAAAACTCACTTTATAATTAGAAACTGGGATGTCTTTGCCACTACCATGTGCAGCAAATAAAAGTACAGTAAAAGCTCGTTAATTCAACACCCGTTAATTCGGATAATTCGGACAGCTCTATTGGTCCCGGCCGAAGTGCATGTTAATCTATGGGACCAAACCTGCGTTAATTCGTTAGAATAGGGCTCCGCACCGCTTCATTCGGACAAATGTTGACGGCTGCCGCTTCACAAAAGTGTGGTAAGGCAGCGCTGGCACCACTGGAGCGAAACCGAAACCTGAGTGACATCGCCATCGTCATCAACTAGTGGGGGTGATCGCAGCGTCACTGAACGTTGGCGTCTTTTTTCTTCGCTCCACTGGGCCTCCAACGCCATTTTCCCTTGTGTTGTGTCGGCACCGTCTCAACCGTCTCTTCTTGCGGAGTTCTCTTTTTTTCCCCACTGTGACCGTGTTTACATGTGAGGCCCGAGCATGCGGCAGTAGCTGACGATGGCATCGGCGAGGTGTCAGCCGAGTCCACCGACGATGACTGCCCGACCTTCGATGCTGTCCTTCCCTCAGATATGACCCTTCAGGACTACATTGCGATTGATGATTGTGTCGCCACGACTGGTCTCCTGCCCGATCAAGAAATTATTAATGATGTCGCGAACTCATCGCACCTCACGGGAAGTCTCGGAGGCTCTTTTGATATTAGAGGACGTTTGCCTGAGCACTTCCGACAGTTTGCGTGCTGTTGGCCATTTGGAAGAGTTAAGAAAAATTATAATGTCAGCCGGAATCTGCGCAAAAATGCAGACGGGCATTACAAAATACTTCAGCAAATAAAGGTATGCTTCTCCAACTTGATTTTAATGTTGTTTTTCCTGTTCATTCGTTAATTCGGCATTCGGTTAATTCGGACATTTTTTCCGGTCCCGTGAAATACGAATTAACGAGCTTTTACTGTACTTTATCCCCCCGCTTTACCGGCGTTACATTCGTGTTCTTTTTTTTTTTTTCGGCACTAAAAAGTCGCCCCTCGCGTTACAATCGTGGTCACGTTACATTCGAGTAAATACGGTACTTTATTTGTACATGCACTTTTTTCCCCCTTCCGTGCTCTGTTAAGAGCATCATGACGATGCTTTTTCAGAGGGGGGCAATGCCACGTGTGCCTCTTTTGTTATTTTTATGTAACTACTAGTGCGATGCACGCGAAGCTGTTGCGTTGCGCAAACCGCCCGAATGTCTAGGAACCTTCCAGATTATTTCAGAATCTTCCTATAGGCTTGAGTGCGCAAACGCAAACAGTTCAGTTTATTCTGGAACTAACGCGGCCCCCAGCGATAAGGCTCGAATGATCGATGCCGCCTGTGTAAATGCCGACGCGCCTTACTGCAGGTAAGATTATCGATGGCCAACGCTTTGTTCGCCACTATCAGTGTAAGTGTGTATCGCTTGTAGTTTGACTTCTCATTTACCGGGCACAGCTTCGCTCAAATAAAAAGTTTGGTATTGAACAAGCAGACTGCTGCCTTCGTCCACATCCTGACAATGGCGTGGCAATAGTGTTAGGTGATAAAACATCCTGTTACCAGTGATGCTACCGAGGACTTCTGATTTGGAGCAATTTTTGGAGCAGCAAAATTTTCATTTTGGAGCACTTTGGAGCAGCGAAAAGTTCAATGTTGGATCTCTTTGGAGCAGCAAATTTTGCATCTTGGAGCATTCTGGAGCAGCAAATTTCACACCCTGGAGTGCACTGGAGAAGCAAGTTGCATTTACATTCAAGGACCTGAATAATTATTATGGTGCTTTATGAAGAGCTAGAAATATTTCGATTCATTGCAAATCTCATGGAGACAATTACCTCAGGAGCACTCCATATTTCACTCGATAATGCCAAAATAAGGCACTTCAGTGTTCTCGAATAACCTATTCAGCGATTTTCTTTTGAAACTAGCCAACAAACAAAATACTGGATACTGAAAATTGTACTTTATGACATAACTATGTATTTATCAGCAGAAGTGGTAGACAAACGCCGTGACATACAACAGTGTCTCAATGCTAAAGATTACCAATGTCGCCAACGCATTCCCCAAAGACAACTCATCGGCAAAGGCTAGGTTCCTTTTCTCCTCGATCGATTGCATTGCTGGGCGCCACATGGCATCACTTAGTTGAGCTCAGAAAGCGAACTTCTTCCGAGAATCCCTTCTCTCTCTCTGAGGCCTCTGTGCTGAAGCAAGAGCATTTTCGCAGTGCTTCCAGGCTATCGCTCGCACATGTGCTGGGTTGCCTGGAAGATGGAGACCTGCTTTACGCCGAGCATCCGCGAAAGTGTCAAAAAGTGCATTCAACAGGGGACTACACGATATCACAAACTGTTTTCCTTTTACAGTGAAGCTATGTACTGCTAGGGCATCCCTATAATGCCCTCTAGAGAGCAGTGCGAAAAATAATGCGTACTGAACATTAATAGCCGGGCCGTTAACAACCTGGCCTTACATGCCAAAGTGGCGTCCACCATTTTATATCTGTGCTGTGCGCTAAACAGCTTCCAAATTTATAACATCACCCCGCGCATGACAACATCTACCCGCGCATCGTATGCTCTAACTGCGTGTAAAAGCTCGCGAGCGCTGGTGACGAGCGCGGCTGAAGCGGAGATGAAAGGAGCTGGCCGTCTCCGTTGCACGGAGGGCGCATGCGATAAAATCACCCTGCGTGCGAGGCCTGCCGTCGATTGCTCATCAAGCAGAGAGGAAACGCTCCGCCAGTCTTTTGTAAGGAACATGAAGGGAAGGGAGTGGAGGGGGGTGGGAGGGGGGAATTGTGGCATTGCTCGAAGGGCACGGTTGCTGGCGCGCGCGCTATCTTGACAAGCATCAGGAGACTGGTCAAAAACTTGCTATGCTCGCAACGCTTACTTCACGTATAGACAACTGAAAGCTCGACAATCCCTTCAGTCTCTGAATCGGCCGTATTCTCTTAAATCTGCCTTCTGCTGAGTTACGCGAAATCTGATCCAAAAGAGTAAGCTGCTAGCCTTACTTCGTGGTATAACAATGCAATTTGTTGCTATCGCATTCACTGCTTCGCTTTTAAGCGAAACTCATTTTTTTAACCGATAGCAAGAGGCTGACGTATAACATAGCGTAACCGCTTCACAGTGGGACTTCCCACGTCAGGACCTTCAGCGACGGGCCCATATCTGACAGCTGTGCAAATTAAAACAGAATTGCGGCTTCTCCGACCAGGAGGCATTTTTTTATTAATGAGATGACATTGTAAAAATAAAGAACAAGCAAAATATTCGAATTGCGGTGCTAATACTCACGAGCTCAAAAGGGCACGGCGTTTCAGGGGGTGTTACCGCAAGAACGATTACCAACCGTGGAAGAAAATTAGGAAAAAGCTCCTCGGGATGAAGATCCACAGATAAAGTATATTTGATGAAAAGTTTCAACGCGTTCCCACCGTTCGCGTGATATTTCATGGACGTGAAGCACGGAAAATTCGACATTGCTCCATACATCTACTGCTAGTTTTCCCAAATATTACTCCGCGATGTCCAGAAACAGAAGGGACCGACATTCTAGCGGCATGCGTGCAGTGATTACTGAACATTCCTTCACTTACGAGCCGCGCGACTCCTGAAACGAGCTATTAGCAGCGTTTCTGGAACAAACGACGCCCGTCGATGAATCGCCGCCTCACTTTCACGCTACCGATTGTCCTACGCGTCACGCGCTTTTGTGGAGGATGCACCTTGCCGTCGAGCCCATTTGCACACCGGAAGCTGCGTCGGCACCGATCATGGCATCATGAATCGGGACGCTCCCACGAGCACTGTTTATTCAGCGGCATAATTCTTGGTCCGTGGTTGTGACTTTGGCGGCCCACATGTTCTGAGGCGCCGGCGGTGCGAATGCCGGTGATAGACACCCCCATGACCTGAGACTCTCGCGCAGTTTGGCGCAATTTATGTTGATTTTATCAGGATGGCACAGTAAATTTAATATGGCGCACTTTGGCGCAGGAATGGAACCACTGTGTTACAAGTAGCAACATAAGCACACCGCAGCCTTTGAATGTAACAATCTCTTTCCAAGTCAGTTTCTGTGCACAGCTTTCCACCTTATTGCAATCCTACCAAATGGATCTGTAAATACAGCAAAACAAATAACAGAAAAACGGGGAAAAAAAAGTCTTGTTACATCTAATAATACGAAAATCCTACTCACCCACTATGTCGTCCCCTTGCATGACTACATTGAGGAAGGCCAGGGAACTGCAGTCCAGGCCATTGTAGGCATCATCAGGATCCAGGGGTCTGAGCAGGTTTCGCACGTGGGCGCATGCCTCCCGTACAGTGTAGGGCTCTGCACAGGGCCAAGCCAGGTGCCACTTCATCAAGCAATGCTAGTACTAGCCCCAGCACTCAGCTAGTAGTGCATAGTTCATCCACCAACACCTCCTCACTAGTGGGACTTTTCCTTCTTTGCCTTATCAAAAGATTAAAAGAAAAATCGCAATGCCTGCAACAGGTACTGTGCATTCACAGTTGCGCTTTAGGCAGCGATGAAACATTTAACTGTAGATGTATTCATTTTATGACATCACTTCTTGGATGAATGCCCACCGACGTGCAACATAAAATGTGCTTCAGACCTGCTGCTGCAATAGCCCTTTTGTGAATGGCATGGAAATAGGTAAGCCGCTGTCGGCATGGTTGACGCCCTTTGTAAGGAAGGCAGCCGAAAGCATTTACGTCAGAGCTGTGAAAATAGCAAAATTTTGGGTGTGAAGCGAATTCGAATACTGAAGTGTGAATCGAATCGAATATTTTTCTAAAATTTCTCAAATATTTCTAGAATATTTTTCAAATACTTCGAAGCCGAAGTGCAGAAAAAAAAAGAGGACTGCTAAGCATATTCTTATGAGATAGCAACATGAAAGTGTTTCTTTTCGCTCGGTTGATGAAGCACTGGCGGGAATGAGGTAATGTAGAGGCCGAATTGTATTTATGTACATGATTTGGTGCAACCAAAGTGTTGCCGACAACACTTTACATGTGATAGGCAAAGATGCCATTTCCTCAGCCTCTCCTCCTCTTTCAACTTCTGTGGAAGCCCAACTGATGTGGAAGTCAAGGGTGTGCTCCCTTCAAGTCTGGAGTTCCAAATCTGCCTCGTAGACGTCGATATACAGAAGATCTGAAATTTCGGATGCTAAAAAGCTTCGACTTCCGACTTTTCGGACTTCCTGCCCAAATTTCAGGTCCCAAACAGCCTTAATTGAGCCCCCACCTCTTCCACATCTTTCATCTCCATGCTGGAACCAGCGTTTTCTTGAGTTAATACATTTGCGACCGTAGCAGAACTTGAAAGGCAGCTTTGCCGCAATACCGGGTGTAATGAGGTGAAGCATTTTGAAAATCTAGGGACCACTTCCAATCGGACATTGTCTCTTGGCAAAGTTCGACCGTAACGGCATTGAAAGACAGCTTTGCCGCAGTACGAGAGTGTAATGAGGTGAAGCATATTAAAAATCTGAAGGGGTCACTGTCAAACGAGCATCGACTCTATTTGTTTTTGGGAAGTTCGAGAAGAAGAAAAAGAAGAAGAAACATTTATGTCATGCCTTGGAGTGGTTAGGGTGGGTGGTGGTGCCCCTCTTCCAGGGCCCCAATGGCTACGGCGACTCGCCGGGCCTGGTCAAGCGTCGCCAGTTGGCTTCCCATTTCCAGAACAGTTTGAATAGCAAACACTATTAGAAAAATATTTGCAATTTCGGATATTCGCACACCCCTAATTTACGTTTTTTTTTGTAAGGCAGTCGTGTGGAAAGGTAGAGAGATACCATTACAGCATGGCTTGTAGTTTGGGATCTGTAAAACTCTGGACAGTAGCGAGAAATCATACTGTGGGAAGACAATGGCTTGGGTGATATCTGTGGCAAAAGTCAATAGAATTAGGCGCATAATGATGGCAAAGTTAAGCAACCGCACGACAAAGCATACCATCAACCCCACAAAATAAGCAACGTAGAGAGAAGTTTATGCATAAGCCCACAGAAATGCTGAAATCACACACAGCCGACTGCCAAAGTTTCATGAGCCAGATATTTTGCTTTAAAGCAGTTCACCAAAGTTGTCCGACATAAGACATACACCTATGCACCCGCAATTGAGCTTCAGAAAATGTACAACTAGGACAGCTAACGAAGCAGATTTGTAAGCATGATGCCTATGTACCGTATTTACCCAATTTCAAAAATCATATAGAACAAGCTAGTAGGCTTTGCAAACAGGGCTGTGGACACCAACCTTCGACCACCTTGATGAGGGATCCTCGACGAGCCCTGGGATGTTCTTGATCTTGGCGAAGTTGTGTAGCGTAATGCCATCCAGCTGGAGGCTGAACGAGGTCCGATGGCACGTGTCCTCGTAATACATCAGAAGCTGGTGGATCTGGACCAGCTCCATAGAGCTCACCTGCAGGCATACGTGGGCATTGAAATTATGCGAGCAAGCAGGCCTCGTTTCCACTATGAACTGTTAGAGCGAGTGCAGTCAGGATAAAAGATTAGATCCTGTGGTTTCACAAGCCAAAACCACGATATGATTGCGAGTCACGTGCCTCAGTAGGGGGACCCTGCAATGATTTTGACCACTTGGGGTTCTTTGATGTGGACTTAAACATGAGTACACGGGTGTTCTTGCCTTTCAGCACCATTGAAGTACAGCTGCCATGGCTTGAAAGTGAACCCACGTTTCTGTGTCAAGCAGTGCAACACCACAGCTTCCAATTATGCATCACCACTACAAACAATAACACAAGGGTACTTTGTTGTGGTAGTTGGCATACAGTGACGGGTGTTTTCAGCATAAATTTGCACGAGAACAATGGAACAGAAAAAAAACGAAGAAGGGATGGGAGCACTACTAACAGCTGAATTTCATTGGACTCTTCTCTCCAACGAAAATGGACGGAAGACTGAGGTTCCCTGGCACTTACGTAGCACCACAACAAAAGACATAGGCAAAGAACTACAAAATCTAAAGCTGGATAAGCTGTTCTTCAGCAAATTCACACAGTGCGTTAACAACTGTCTTTGTCAGTAATGTAGAATGTCATATTCATTCCTGAAAATCAAAGTTGAGAGCAAGTCACAACTAAGAAGAACTTGCTCATTTGCTAGGTGGCATTTGCTACGAGACATAACTGCTGTGAAAAAGGTGCACACAAAGCAGATAAGAAACAGAGCTGCCCGTGTTGTGTTTGCGTTTTTTATCTCTGCTTCGTGCGCATCTCTTTAGGCAACTGTCTCAAGGTCACACACGTGGCACGTTTACACTAGAGCGACACCATGCTGACTGTCGCTGGGAGCATGTTTTGTTGCGTTGTCACACTATTTACACTGCAATGACGCCTGCAGTAGGCCGATTGTCTGTGAAAGACACCGTCCACATTTTGTAGTGCTCCCACCCTCTTGTCGGCCGATTCTCCAGTCACAAGGAAGCTCACACAGCGACACTGACCTGGGGTGCCTTGATGCACTTTCTCAGCTTGCATAGAGGCACGCTACACACCCGTAGAGGGCAATCTAACGAAACCCAATTTTACAAAGTTCCTGACCTAACAAAGAAATTTCCATTCCCTGGAAAATATTTAAAGGGTTCAGTGTTGCCATCAACCCAACCTAACCAGTTAATTTAGCCACCAAACCGATTTAACAACATTGCTCCTAAAATAACCAAGTGAAAAAGTGGTGATATTTGAACAATTTTGATAGAGATGGGTGTTTTTTCGAGCTTGTGCTCCAATGCTATTGCGTTCGAACGCCTAGGTGCCATAGTTACAGCCCTAGCTTTGCTTTAACGGGGCTGCATGCCACGCCAATGCACAGAACAATGCACTCGGCAGCCGGTAGCATTCTTATGAATTTCATGGCACCAAAGGCTGCGGTGGTTGATTAGGTTACTTCATGGTTAAGCGACGGATGGCACTGATCCCCACCTCCCATCTTTCTCTCTTGGCCTGCTGACACAGTCACTGCATTCGTTGTCCGCGTCATCATATATCAGTAGGTGATCATAACCCCACGTGACCATCTACCTGGCCTGCATTGCCTGCACGTGGCGTCCCTTATGTCTGGGCCACCCTTAGCCTTTTCAGATGCGCAGGCATGGGTTGTTGAGTGAAAGAATTCCGTTGTTGCTTTTGGGTGCCGCTAAGTTACAATCTTAGACTTCAAAGGACCAATAAATCCCTTTCTTAATTTTATGAAATTCCCGATTTAATGAAATTATTTGAGCATCCCCATAACTTAGAGTTTGAACTGTATTGTTAAAGGGACACTAAAGAGAAACAATGAATCGGTTTATATCGATAATTTGCGCTCTGAGAACTCTAATGTCGTTAATTTCGCCATCATAGGTTTATTAATAGAGGAGAAAGCCACGTTCAAAGTTTCATTCTTAAATTTCGCGCCAAAATTTACCCGCTTGACGTCAAGTATTTCAAAGTCTATTTATCATATTTTGGCGCCATTGGCTCAACAAAAATAACCCAAACTTGGTATGTTAAGTGTATGGCCCCATCAGAGGGCAATGTACTTCATTTTTACCGATTGGGAACTACGTAGTCCCTAGTAGGTGCCGTCAAAACATGTGACGTCACGGCGAATAGTGCAGAAACTCCTAGGTGGCGTCGTCACTCACATTTTGTTTTTGCGCGTTTTCTCGCTTACTAAGTCTTTTCGCAGCAAGCGTGGTGTTTTTGGCATCGTGAAAGAGTACTTTACTAATACGAGAAAAATCGTTTTGCTCTTTAGTGTCTCTTTAAACAAAAGAAAACCAAACAAGTTTTAGAAATTAAATGCCAGAGTTTTATGTGCCCAAAACACATAAGCGCTCGTCTGTGTCGTTTCCTTTACCATTGTCCCCATCTGAAAAAAAAATTGGGCTGCTTCCGTTTATATTTCCCAAACCACAGTATATTTATGAGGCACACCTTGGTGAGTGACTCCAGATTCATTTCAACCACCAGGGGTTACTTCAACTTCACTCCAGGGCAGTGAGCAACACAAACAAGAGTTCATGCATAAGACCCCTCACCTGAATGTCTAACGTCCCCAGTCCGGGTGGCTGAATTCGCACACTGAATCCAGTGTCCTGGATGAAGACAAGCTCCTGACTGTAGTGTCTGTTAAGTCTGCGAGACGGCGCTGGCACTGAGGGCCTGAGCGAATGGAATGGCTCCGCAGGGGGATTCCGCTGGCTGCCATCATCTGGTGCATGAAACTCTCGACCACTACATGGAAGTGGAATGTGGATGGTCGAGATATGACTATGCAACGCCGCTATTCGAATCGGGCAGTGCTCAACTGCCCCTTGTGCTAAAGAAGTCTGTCCCTGCGCCAAGCCATGAACGGCACCAACACTGCCACGACTTCACCCAAGGTAACCTCGCCTACTCGGTCCAACGCAGCCGCACCGCCACCGCTTGACTTAATACACCACATCAACACACCAACCGAGAGGTGTTCTGGATTGGTCACCATACCCAAGGAGTCTGTGTCCGGAAAGTATAGGCTCTGAGTCGACATGACCAGTCTCAATAAGGTAATCCTTCATGAGTGTCACATTTTGCTAACGGCTATGCCTTGAAATGCCGGGGGAGGCCACTAGTTTTTCAAAGCTAGATGCCACCTTGAATTTTCACCACGTAAACCTTTCCCTCAAGTCGCAAGAGTACCCAACGTTCATAACTCCGTTTGGATGTTACTGCACTTTTGCCGATTACCACTCGGGATAGTGTCTGCACCCGAGTACTTCCAACGTCAGATGTCTCTGATCCTTAAAGGCTAGGCGGGAATTGTCAATATGATCGATGAAATTCTTGTTTTCAGCAAGATACGCAAAGAGCACAACCAGCATCTGTAGCAAGTTCTTGCACGGCTAAAAAAGGCATGCACCACGCTGAATCGGGAGAAGTGCTGCTTTGGCGCTAGCAGCGTCGAGTCTTTGGGTGTGATCATCAGCGCTCAAGGCACCTCACCAGATCCGGATAAGATTGCAGCATCCCAACATATACCACCTACCGAAGATGTCTCCACAGTTCGTCGTCTACTTGGGCTTCACAACCATGTTGGGCGCTTCCTTCCACATACCTCCGAGACAACTTCTCCCATTCACGCTTTACTATGCAAAGGTTCGCATTGGACATGGGGACCTGATCAGGAGACCGCCTTCAAAAGCCTCAAGCGATTGCGTTCCGACCTCTGTGTTGCACACTACAATACTGTCTACAAGACAAACGTGTCTGCCGACGCAAGCTCTTTCGGGTTGGGAACCGTACTGCTACAAGAGCAACCTACTGGCCAAAGACGAGCGGTTGCCTTTGCTTCAAGGTCGCTGACGTCCACAAAGCAACGTTACAGCCAGACTGAGAAAAAGGCCTTGGCTGTCATATGGGCAGTGCAACGATTCAAAGAGTACATCCGTAGTCTAATTCTTCATTGAAACAGATCATCAGCCTCTCGCGGCATTGCTCGGCTCTATGGATGTGGACATGTTGCCACCCAGAATCCAGCGTTTCCGCTTGAAGCTAATGCTCTTCTGCTACCAAGTACTCTACGCATCTTGGAAACAACTGGCCATGGCTGACATGCTCTCCTACAAGAAAAGTTTCAAGCTTGGAGCCTACTCCAAGACAAGCGACAACACCATGCTGTTCGTCCAGGAGACCACTCGTGCTCTGCCAGATACCCTGTTCGCACACCTTCATGAGCTTCATCAGGCACAAGCTAGTGAGACGGGATGCCACTTGCTCCTCCAGTACTGCAAGAAAGGCTGGCCCAGGAAGTCTCGTGTGCCGACACATGTAAGGAAGTACTGGCAGTGCTGAGGCAATCTTGGCATCATTGAAGATCTACTTCTGAAGGGTGTTCGTGTTGTGGTTCTGGCATTATTCCAGCAACACACATAGCAGCTTCTTCACGACAGCCATCAAAGAATAGGCCGCTGCAGCTCCCTAGCTAGAAAATCTGTTTGGCAGCCTGGCATAAATTCCCAAAGTGAGACAATGGTGAGGAACTGCTCCAAATGTGTTGAGACCAGAGTTAAAGAGGCCGAGCCTATGCTCGTTATTGAGACTCCAAGAGAACCTAGGGAGGTCATTGGTATTGACCTGTTTCATCTCGACGGTGGAGACTACGTGCTCATCGTAGACTACAGATCCAATTTCCCAGAGGTCGTAAGCCTGCGTTCTACAAGAACACCCGCCGTCACATCTGGCATCAAAAGCGCGTTCACATGTCACGGCATACCAAAGGAGGTTCGCAGTGATAACGGCTTACAATTTGCAGCAAAGGAATTTGCCGACTTTTGTAGGACCTACAGCTACCGCCACATTACAAGCGGACCCGGCTTCTCGCAATCCGATAGAGAAGTGGAACGTATGGTGCGGACTGTCAAGGATATTCTTAAAAAGACTGAAGATCCCTACTTGACCTTGCTGTCGTATCAGGACACCTTGTTGTTACGTATTCGTTGGCTGGACAATAGCCGGTTTCAAGGAACAGACAACCCACGCAGTGCCAGGAAGACAAAACCCAGTCAATTCTGCGACACGCTTTCAAGCGCTTTGTAGCCAATCAGAGAGTGACGGAAAGTAAAAAAGAAAAGAAGATAACGCAGCAAGCGGGGCAATCTTATCTGAAGGCCCCAATGTAGATTGAGACAAGCACCGATTATGTTACAACTCTGTCAAAGCCTTTCAGAAGATGCCACTTCATGAACGAATGGAGCTGGTAACAGGTAGCCAACATTGGGGCACGTTTGTCCAAGCACAGCGCTGACATTTCGCACAGTAACATTGTCCTTGTGCTTGGCATGGGCAAAGACACCGAAGTGCATGGTGGCACAGGCGGACCACTGAGGTAGGCACCACAGAAAGAACGAGGATGGCACCGAGTCTTCAGGCTGAAACAAGCCCGCGAGTGTGGCTTGAATGGCGAGAAGGTGGTGACATTCAGAACGGGCTCGGCTCGCCGAGTGTTCATTGGCTGCCGAGCATGCAGCGAGAGGGAGCAGGTGGCAGACGCCTGGAGCAGGGTTCATCTCACCAGCCGACACGACAGAATTTCAAATGACTTAGTGAACGAGCAGCAGGAATGCAGTAACTATGTGAAAAGCAACCTGGCGCCTATGTTTAGGAAAGCCCGGCAGATGAATTCACTGGGAGCAGATCCCATGACAACCGAACACGGGAAGGGAAGAAAAAACTTCCGCCGAGTTGCATGCACAGAAACACTAAAAAGACACTCGAGGATGCGGCTAAGGCAGTCTGCATTGGCATAGTGTTTGCCTTTCTTGTGCCACACTGCGAAATCATATTGACTCCACCGCATCAAGCAGCCATTTTTGCTTGACATTCGGTTTAACCACATTAAAAGGGAATGATCAGTTTCAAAAACAAACGAAGAGCCTTTCAGATAACACAAGAGCTTTTCCAGAGCCCACACCAAGCAAGTGAATTCTTTTTCTGTTATGCTGTAGGCCTGCACACGTGGCGTTAGCCTTTGACTTGTATAGACAACAGGATGCTCGTCGCCCCTTTTCATTCACTTGACTTAAAACAACGCCCATTGCGCGGTCACTGGCATCACACTGAACTAAGAAAGAGAGAGAGTAATCTGGTGCCACGAGGACCGGCAGTTCACCGACTAGAATCTTTTTAATCACAGCAAAAGCATCTTTGCGTGCCTTATTCCAATGCACAATAGTTGGCTCTGTCTTGAGCAGAGTGTCTGTGAGAGGACTATCGATATCTGCAAAGTTGGGAATGCGGCTTCTGTAGTAGTCAGCTAAACCCAAAAAGGAACGCAAGTTAGTCTTTGTTTTTGTCTAAGGAAAGCTAGTGATTGCCTCAACTTTTAGTTCGAAAGGACGTCGCTTCTCTTGGCCAGCAACATGCCCTAAGTAGTGGACTTCAGCGCTCGCAAGACGGCATTTGCCGAGTTTGAGGGTCACGTCTGCCTCGCATATTCGTAGGAATACCTGCTGTAGATGTTTCAAATGCTGCTGCGAAGTGCTCGAGAAAACAGCGATACGGTCGAGGTAGGGCATAGCGAATGACTCTGTGCTTTTGAGCACTTGATTCAGGAACTGAAAATACGAAGGGCGCATTCTTGAGGGCAAAAGTGAGCACAAGAGTGTGATTTGTGCTTGTCAGAGTCATGAAAGTAGTGAGCTTACTTGCGTTTTCCGTGAGTGGCCCTTCCCAAAAGCTGCATACCAAATTTAATGTAGAAACATACTGCGCTGCGGAAACTTTCTCCATCAAGGCCTCAAGATTTAGAATGGGAAACATCTTTATTTTTGTTATCGCATTCAATTGTCGACAATCAATGCAGGGTCGGGGTTCCTTTCCAGGAATTTCTACAATGAACATCGGTAACGTGTATTCGCTGTCCCGTGGCACGAGTAGAGCCAGTGTCAACATGTTTCAAACGGAATCGTTCCGCAGCTTCTCATGATGGGGTGACAATCTGTGCATCCTGGTTCAGAAGGGTGGGTCGGATGTCAACTCAATGCCGTGTTGCACAAAGTTTGTCCTGCCTGGTAGGGACTAAAGTCGCTGAAGTTGCATACAAGCATTTCCAACTAATTTCTTTGTTTGACTGTTAGAGAAGCTTGTTTGGCGACAGATTCGAGTATCTCTTTTGTTCATGGGGAAGAGCAAGGGATCTGCACTTGAGGGACTGGAACTTTTATTTCTTCTGGTTCATTTAGAACGATGCTCAACATCTCAGCGCATTAGATAAACGGCTTCATAAGATCGCAGTGGTAGATTGTCACACTGTTGCGTTTACCGGGTGTCATCCCAAAACAAGTGGGGTTTGAGAGCGTCTGTTTAACCGCGACCAACACATCTCATATTTGCCTTCGACGAATCCAGAATTAGCCCTTTGTCGCTTTCTTTCAATGCTTGTGTGCGTGCAGATCTGTCGTAGTACCTTTGCTCGTTGCTGTGCTTCTGCAATGTTGATCTGGGCCAAGCGCCTACGATTCACGTAGGCGCTTCAACAAGGTCAGCACGTACTCAACAACCGATCTGTCTACAAATTTGTCTTCCCACTTTTCCTTTAACAATATGAGCGGGAAGCAAAGCGCTCAACCATAAACAAGTTTCGCCGGCATGAATCTAGTCGCTTCGTGAGTGATGGAACGCACAGCACTGCAGAAACAGCTTCGTCCCAGTGGCGGCCTTCTCGAAACAGAGTGCATGCAGAATGCACTTCATTGCTGAGTAAATTTTTCGACTGAATTACTTTGTGAATGGCAGACAGCTGTGATGAATGGATATGCTACATTTCTTCAAGAACATCGCGGTACGCACTCTTGTGGACACAGAACCTTGAATGCATTGGATTTCACTGAGAAATCAAATTCTGGCAAAGACGCCGAGTAGAGTGTTTAAAACTGCTGTGGAGCTTCATTCTGGCAACACCATTACTTCAGTGAATTTCGTGGCTGGGCAAATAACTGTTGGGAAGTATTTGTTGCCCCCTACTGTTATTAGTAAAGGGTCCACAATGTCAACTACAAATCTGCGAAAAGGTTCGCCAATCAAAGTCACTTGAACCAAAGGCACCTCGAGTTATTCGTTTGGCCGTCCCGTCCTTTGGCAAACGCTGCAGGAGCGTACCCAGTTCTAGGATTCCTAGAAGCACATTGGCCTGTAGTAGTCGTTCAATAATCTGCTCTTGGTCTTGTCGATTCCTAAATGACCAGCCCAGCTATTGCTGTGAGCCAAACCCAGAAGTGCAAGCTGCTCAAAGCTTCGGCCTTTCTTGTTTTGGGATGTTCTGCACAAAAGTCCATCTTTGACTACGAATGACACCGATTCTTTTTCTTTCCGTCTCGCGCTTTCCCAACACGTTTGCAGTGACTCGTCGTTCGCGTGTTCTGTTTTGAGAGCGCTTTTGTCTGCCTTTTCCAGAAGTTGAAAATTTTCACTGACTGGGCTTATCATTTCGCCTCGAGGCTCAGTAGCGACTGGAGAGCCGTTATCAAAGGCTGGCTTGGCAGGAACACTTTCGCTTGGTGCTGCAGCTTTTGATGGACCACTTTGGTCTGAAATTTCAGGGCACGAACAGCGCTAATGCCGTATTTTCTCGCATACAACCCACACCGAAAATTGAAAAAAATCGCCTGGAAAGTGGGTGTGCGGGTTATCTGCGAATAATCCGGAAGTAGAGGTTGGCTTCATGGCAATGCATGGCCTGCCGTGCAGTCTGCATCCCCATCGGCATCGTCTGGTGCAAAGCCAATAAAAGTCAACACAGGCCATAGACAGATCCCCTCCATAGCGTGTTTATTCACTTTTTGCATGCTTTGTTTGATTTGGTCAACAGCATCACAACAGCGATTTGACAGCGTCTGTCTTCAAGTCAGGTGTGGCCAGTCTTGTCTGATGAGGCACCATGAGTGGGTCTCGGCGGCAATCTTTCACCGCGAAAAAAAAACTCGAGATTATAGCTGCTGCGGAAGAAATCAACAGAGCTGCTGCGAAGAGGCACGACGTCGACGAGTCCTGCATTCGCAACTGGCGAAAAAAAAAAAGGCCTCTCTTGAAAGGGCACACAAGGAGAAGCGAGCATTTCGCGGCCCGAAGACTGGTGCGTACCCCCTTCTTGAGACACAGCTTGTCAAATTTGTTGAGGAGCAGAAGAGTCGCGGCCACGCTGTGTCAACAGAGATGGTGCAAATGGAAGCGCTGAGGTTGGCCCGCGAGATGAACATCTCACGCGAGTTTCGTGCGAGCCGTGGATGGCTCCTGCGATTCATGGCCAGGCACGGATTTTCGATGCGGTGGCGAGCGACGATGTGCCAGCGGCTTCCCAACACCTACGAGGATAAGCTGTTGAGCTATCAACGTTACGTCATCGGGCTGCGGAAGGAGCAAGACTACTTGCTCTCCCAGGTGGGAAATGCCGATCAAACGCCCGTGTACTTCGAGATGCCCGTGGACACCACTCTGCAGAAAAAGGGCTAGAAATCTGTAAGCATACTGACGGGCTGAAATACCAAACTACGCTGCACAGTAATGTTGTGCGCTTTGGCGGACAGTACCAAACTGCACCCATACGTCATCTTCAAGCGCAAAACGCTACCCAGCACTCCACTGACACCAGGGATTGTTGTGCAAACCGAAGATAACGCGTGGACGAATGGTGACCTCGTCTGTGACTAGCTTCGCACGATCTGGGAGAAGAGGCTGGGCGCCATGTTGGCACAGCGGTCGATGCTGTTGTTAGACTCGTTTCGAGGCCACTGCACTGACGCAGTGAAAGCGCGCCTTGCTGACCACCGATCGACCTTGTGATCATACCCGGCGGCATGACTCCCATGCTACAGCCACTGGACGTGTGCCTCAAGAAGCCGTTCAAGGCGCACGTGAAGCGGCTGTATGCCGAGTGGATGGCCGACGGCCTTTACGCCTTCACACCGACAGAGCGCGTGCAGAGGCCAGACATTGCACTGCTGTGCCAGTGGACCGTCGATGCGTGGGGGGGGGGGGGGGGTTCCGGTCGACATGGTGCGCAAGAGCTTCAAAAAGAGCATCATCAGCAATTGCTTGGATGGCACTTGTTACGTCGCTCACAAACTGAGGTCCATTGTCAGACACGAACGTTTTTGGAAGCCCAAACCGTGCAAATATTGACCTCAGGGCTCTGACCGTGGTCTCAGACGTGGCAATCTTCATTGGCACCACTTCGATCCATTTCGTTTCCGAGTCTACGATGACCAAGACCATGTGTCCGTCCACCGTACCTGCAAAATCAGCGTGCAGACGGCTCCAAACTTCCCCGGTCGATGGCCATGTCGCAGGTACCTGGGCAGGTGGCATCGCGGAAGCCTGTGCACAAATAGAGCATGATTTCACCAGTCGTTCAATGTCAGAGTCTAGTCCCGGGTACCAAAATAGCGTCCTGGCGATACTCTTCATGGAAACCATACCAGGATGAGTTTCATGCAGCAGGCTTAGTGAGCGTCTTCTTGCCGCAAAGGGTAAAACAATGCGATGACCCCAGTACACCAAATTGTCACTTACGGTCAGTTCCATCCTTCTGTTGAAGTACGGCCGGTACTGTTCGTGATTCTGGGGTCGAAACACCGGCCATCCCGCAAAAATCCATTCTTTGACCTGCTGGAGAGTGGTGTCTCGATCAGTCATTTCTTTCACCTCTCGGGCGCATATCGCTGTTTCCTCCATCGCTTGGGCGAACAAAACGTACTCCCGTTCGTCGGAATGGCCTTCTCGTGGCGCTGAACCAGGCAGTGGCAATCGGCTGAGGGCATCTGCGTTTGAATGGTCACTGCCTTTACGATACTGCACCGTATAGCTGTAATTAGCGAGAAACAAGGCCCAACGCTGAATTCGGGCGGCTGCCATTGGGGGTATCGCCTTTTTTGGATTTAATAAACCAGTAAGTGGTTTGTGGTCAGTCACCAGGACAAACTCATGTCCGTACAAATAGTCCTCGAATCGGGCAACCCCGAACACGAGTGCCAGAGCCTCTTTTTCCAACTGCGAGTAATTACATTCTGCCCTTGTAAGCTTCCTGGAGCGGAAACCAATAGGGTAATCAACGCCATTGACACGGTGAGACAAAACGGCTCTGATACCTACTGGTGACGCATCACACTCCAGCCTCAACGGCTTATCAGGATCAAAATGGGCCAAAAACTGGGAGTCCTCCATTGCCTCCTTAACTTTCCGAAAAGATTCTTTGTGTTCCTGCTTCCACTGCCACTTGGCACCTTTGGCGAGAAGGGCGTATAGCGGAGCGAGCACGGTCGCCAGGTTCGGCAAGAATTTGCCGTAATAGTTCACAAGACCTAAAAATGCTTTGAGCTCACTCACCGAAGTGGGCTCTGGGGCTTCGCGAACGGCCTTGATGTTCTCGTCTTTTGGCCGCAGTCCTTTAGCGTCGATACGATGGCCGAGAAAGGTGACCTCGCCTTGACGAGATTTGCATTTTTCCTTGTGCAACCGTAGACCATATTCTCGCAATCTCTGGAGGACTTTCCGCAGCCGTGACATGTCACTTCGCTTTTCCGCGACGATAATATCATCCAGATATACCTGTACTCCTGGAATATCGCTCAGAAGCGCGTCCATCCGTCTCTGAAACACGGCCGGTGCAGAACTTACGCCAAAAGGCAGCCGTTTAAAACAAAAAAGACCTTTTTGAGTGTTCAAGACTGCTATCTTCTGAGCATGCTCATCTAACGGTAGCTGGTTGTAGGCCTGGCGCAGGTCCAACGTCGTGAAAACTTCCCCGCCATTCAGTTTCGCAAAAATGTCCTCCACTCGGGGCAACGGGTACTGCTCCGTCGCAGTGGCCGCATTGACCGTCATCCGAAAATCTCCACAAATTCTGAGCGACCCATCCTTCTTTAGAACGGGTACGACTGGTGTTGCCCACTCGGCGGTTTTCACAGGCGTGAGGACGTCTTGGGCTACTAGCTGATCCAGCGCATCCGACATCTTGTCCTTCAAGGCATAAGGTACAGTCCCGGCCTTGAAAAACCGTGGAACCACGTTTTCTTTCAACTGGAATGTCACCGGAGGTCCCTTGCACAATCCGAGACCAGGAGCAAAGACGTCAGCATATTCGCTGAGTAGGGCCTCTAGTCCCGTGTTGGGTCCGTTGAACTTGATCGGTTGCACGCTCGCGACGACGTTTGTCAGCATAGGAACTCCGATTTCATTGAAAGCCTTGATCGTGTCTCTGCCACATAACGACGGTCCCAAGCTGTCGACCACTACGACCGTGCCTTGCCTATCCTTCCCATCGCATCTGGCCGTCATGCATAGTTGTCCAAGCACTGGAAGTTCACCCAATAGGCAGGACAGTTTCAGCTGCGTTTTTCGCAACGGCGGCCACTTCATTTCGTATTTCCGAAACACCGCTGCTGAAATGATGGTTACAGGTGATCCGGTGTCGACCAGCATTGTTAGAGGAACGTCATCCCAGCTGACGACTTTGTAAATGGGTTTAACTTGGCGGATGCTTGTTTCTTGGTGAAGGACGGCCTCTATGGTGTACAAGGCCTCGTTATCATCCGAGGTTGTGCAGTCTTCAGCTACCGTTGCGTACGCCCCTTGCCGTCGTCTATCCACATGTGGCATCTGTTGTCGGTGAATAGATGTGGCTGACTGGCACATTCGGCTCAGGTGGCCTCGTTTGCCGCACCTGTGGCACACCGTACGCAAGTGTTTACATCCCATCCTCGTCGCCACTGTTACGTCGCTGTCGAAATACTACACGGAAGGTAGATAACGAAACAAGAACGATTTATTGAGCAGCTTGCTTTTATACGAAACGCATGTGACGTGGCAGTGACGTGCATTGATAAGACTGCATACGCTGACACATCAGCACTGAAGACGATTTGGTCTTCGAGAGCGGCGACGAAGCCTCGGATAGCAGCAGCGACAGCGGCGAGTCTGGCGATGATTGAAGGAACGGGAATCGGCGCCGTCAACGTTGCGGCGATCGCTTCGAAATAAAGTTCTTTTGTAAACGAGATTGTGACTGCAGTTGTGACTTCCCAAAACAGTTTTTTTAAGCTAAGTATGCGGGTTATACGCGAGGATTTTTTTGTCGTTAGGGGTGCAGGTTATATGCGAGAATATACGGTAATCTGCACTCTTGTGTGACCTCATGACGACCATTACAGGGTTTGCATCAGGTTCCATTCCTGCATTTTGCAAGTCCCTCAATGGTCTCTTAGAAAAAATGTAAGGAATTTTCCGAGGGCGCTTGTCTGAAACAGCAGCGTCAGTTTGAAATTTCCCGAAGGCGCCAGTCATTTCGACTTTGGCTACGAGCAAGCACTTCGTGTTGGATTCTAGTGCTCAGCGTACCCATACACACAATTCTGTGAAGTGCTCGGGCTTAACGAACGACGGGTGGACAATATCAAATGTTGCTCCTGTGCCACGCAAAACTTTGCAGCTGATGCCGTTCACCTTCATGTCATATGTGTAAGGCAACAGTAAATCTCTCTCTTCAGTTAGCAGATTGACAGACACAGTTGCCTGTTGGACCTGCTGCAATGTGGCCAGGTTGTTGGCATTTATAACAGACCATTGGTCATTTTTCTTCAAATTTTGAACTTTTCGGATCACTCGCGTTGACTGCATGCTCTTGGGCGGGAACACTGAATTGAATTGAATTGAAAACAACTTCATTAGGTCCTGCGGAACTCAAACGGGCCGTGCACCCGGCTCAGTCCCACATAGGGACCGGCAAGCCGAGCCTACAAGCCACCTCGCGGGCCCGCTGGAACACTGGTTTTCGTTGGTGAGTTTCCCTCGTTCCTTCCCGAAATTTTTTGAACGCTCCTGATAGTTTCCTCCACAGTTCTTCTGAACTTTCCATTCTACAGGAGAACTCGTCAGCCATGCCAGCTGCCATTTGCAACGTCAACGTTTGGCTTGTCCTGAATCCACAGGCACATATGGTCCAGAACAGATGCATAAAATGCTCTAGTACAAAAAGTTCAAGCATACGTTGCTTATCCTTGTATGTGATGGTACCTTTGAGCCATTCTTCTAACAAGCTCATGGATTTGTAGGCAAATTCTGAGAATGATTCCCCTTGGCCACGCCTCGTGTTACAAAACTTCATTCTTAAGGGGGGAGGCTACCTTCGAAGGGCAATTTTTTTGTTTGTTGAGATATCTTGATGAAATTTTCAGGACAGATTAAAAGCAAAGCCATTTGATTAACCACAAAGTTGTGTGCAGCTATGTTAACTGGTTCCCAAGTTACAGTCATGTGTCGAAGTAGTCCCCATGGGTCCATTAGTCAGGGCCTGGAGAAGTTGGAAAATGTGCTAGCACTGTGAAATTCACTACAAAGTTTCCTGGATGGGTACCTTAGGGCAACACAAAGCCCTATTTTTAAATTTCTTTGCTGAAAAATTTTAGCAGAGCACTGAATCTGGTGTTGCTCATTAGGCTTTCATCAATGCAGTGATGCTACCGAGGACTTCTGATTTGGAGCAATTTTTGGAGCAGCAAAATTTCCATTTTGGAGCACTTTGGAGCAGCAAAATTTTCATCTTGGAGCACTTTGGAGCAGCTAATTTTGCATCTGGGAGCACTCTGGAGCAGCGAATTTTACATCCCGAGTGCACTACAGAAGCATATTGCAATAACATTCAAGCACCGGAATATTACTATAGGGCTCTTATGAAGGCTAGAAATATTTCGATTCATTGCAAATCTCATGGAAAAAATCATCTCAGGAGAACTCCATACTTCACTCGCCAATGAAAAAATAAGGGCTCATGCAGTTGAGTGTTCTGGATTAACCTCTTCGGCGATTATTTTCGACGCGCATCTTCATCTGGCATTCTCATGATTACATCTGCTGCCTCATTTGGAAGTAATGTCAACAGGCGTTCCGACCAGGTTTCTTTCGCAAGTGCTGCTCTAGTACACATCGTCTCAAAGTTGACGCGATACAAGGTGATGTCACTGCCAGCCTTGAAGGGCTGCATGTATCTGCGCATGTCGAAACTGTCATTGCGTTTAAGGTTATGAAGCTGCATCTCTTAATTTCAGTTCTACCTCTCGTTCCTTTAGTCTTTGGGAGACTGCCTTCCAACAGCCCTCGATTTCGTCTTTTGCTCCGCATTTACATATTTAATAATTTGAAGCTTCCTCATCGACTTCTGTAGTGAGATACCCAACTCTTCAGCTAGCAACACTAGGTTTGGTTTCGTTAACCACACGAGGATCATGATTGTCATTAACAAGTGCCATGCCGATATGTACAACTTATATTTAGCAATGTAAACAAAAGAAAAGAACCTTGACTACCAACTAAAAGCTGTTACTGCTCCCAGTGAAGTCAAGTAAGCCGTGCTCTCACCAAACCGGACACCAAGACTGCCGTCGACATGCGCTCCATACCGCTACCACCACTACCACCACCTGTTACGTATTCAGCAGCTGGGAGACAGCTGGTCCCAGGAAATAGACGACCCATGCAGTGCCAGGAAGTCTAAACCCAGTTCAGTTCACGACTCTCGTTTAAGCGCTTTGTGGTAAATTTGAGGGGGGCAGAAAATGAAAAGATAATCTGGAAAGCAGGGCAATCTTATCTGAAGGCCCAACGGAGATAGAGACAAGCACCGTGAACGTTACACAGAGCATGAACGGTTAGAGCCCTGCGCAGCTTCTCTTGGGCAGGCGCCTCCGCACTTGTGTCCCAAAGGCTGGAAAACAGCTCCAGCCTGCTTGGCCCGATGCCTAAGTATTCGACCATCACGATGAAGCTGCCCGCAAAAAACAAGTGGAAGACTATAACAGGAGACGTGCCGACTAGAAAGGAAGTTTGGGTGAATGATATGAACTGCCCTGCCATTGCCTTGTCACCCGCCCAACATCCACACGCACACGTGGTTGAAACTGTGAAAGGAGTCATTTAATGCAACCAAAGATATCTTGTTAAGAGAAATGGAAATACACCACTTGCACTGGGGCCATCAGAACACGTTGACAGTGACAGCCAACCACTTCTGCTGGTTCCAGAGTACACGCCACAGAATGCTGTATCCTTCACGCCTGTCAGGACGGGGCGTACGTTGACAGGTTGGCGTAACGAGGCGCAAGCCCGGAGCGAGATCAGAGACGACCAGCCGGTTTGAGACCAGAACGAAGACTAGACTTTATTTACATGACAAAGATGTATCCAAAGGGCAGACGGCGCCACCAGTAAGCCACGCACTGAAGCGCACTAGTACCGACTATGACATCTCCCCCTTAAGAACACATATTAGCCCCACACATCTTCACAAGTCCAGTCTGCGAGATGGTACAACTCGACGCCCATATCGAGTTGTATATACAGGGCCTGCGTGGTGGTTGGGTGTTCCAAGTGGAGGCGTCCCTGCTCTTCTAGGTGTAGTCTCACTTCTTTGTTGAGGACTTTTCGGTGACAGCTGCTGCTGGGGTGTTACCTTGAACCGCTTCTTTATGACGTTGTGTCTCCAGTCTGCGGTGCGTCACTGATGTTGCACAGCTGCCTGCTTCAGGTTGGAAAGGGACCGAACTGCACCGGTTGAGCTGAAGGATAGCACTTTGTTCTTTTTCTACCGTGAAACACTGTGGACGACAACAAGGGCTGAGGACTGTCGCCGCAACTCTTTCCAGTTGTACGCACACCCGGGTACCTGCCTGAAGTGGGGGGAGGTCCCTAGTGTGATGTCGCCGACTGAAGTCAGCCGCCTGCTTTTTTTTTCCAGAGCATCACTGATGCCCTCATCTTGATGTACCACTTCTGATGGCAGCATCCGCTGCTCTTCCTTGGACACCCTTGTCCGGAGTCTCCTTCCCATCAAAACTTGGGCAGGGCTGAAACCGGTGGCACCAACAGTATCTCGATAGTTCAAAAGGGCCATATAGGTGTCCGCTCCTTTATGAACAAGTTCTTCACTGTGCTCATAATTCGCTCAGCCTCCCCATTGGACCTAGGGTAGCTTGGGATGCTTGTGACATGTTCAATGCCATACGATGCCATGAAGAGTACGAATTCCTTTGACTGGAACGGAGGTCCATTGTCCAATCGCAGCACTTCCCGGATGCCGTGCCATAAGAAGATGTTTTTCAACACCTCGATGACTCGGCAGGCCGTTATCTTGCGTGTCCCTACCTCGGGGTACCAGGAGTAGTAGTATACGACAAGAAAAGTTGGCCATTTAGATGAAACAAGTCCGTTCCGAGCACTTCCCGGGGATGATCTAGAAGCGCTGTGCAGTAGAGGGGCTCTGCCGGATTCACACTTTAGGATGAGCACTGCTCACACTTGAAGACAAGCCCTTTGATGTCTCTACTGATGCCTTGCCACCACACTGACTCACGGGCTCGTGGCCTACATCTGTTGACGCCTTGTTGGCCTTCATGAATCAGTGTCAACACCCGTGGATGTAAGGCGGCTGGCACCACCGTACGAATGCCTTTGAAAAGGCCATTGCAGACAGAGCTCATCGATGAAAGCACCATACTTCATGAAGTGCAATGGAAGCTTCTTTGCCTGGGACACCACTCTGACAGAGAAATTAGGGCACTGCACTCCCCAACCTGATCTTGTGCCCTTCAGGCTGCAGTGCTGCTGAAACTTGCAGGAACTCGGCGGCAAATGCTTCAATTGTGTCCACAGGACTAGGAGCATCAACCAGACTCCACAAGGACACAAGACAATGTGTCTGGTGTGGCCAGCAGCTTGCCTGGGACGTACCACACGCTGAACTGAGTGGAGGTCTAGTCTGCCAAATAGCAATACCAGAGGTAGATGATCCGTTTCTGCCTGAAACGACAGACCTCAAAGCAACTCTTCAAACTTTTGTATAGCCCACACAGCGGCTAAGGCCTACTTTTTGTTTTGACTGTATTGCTGCTCTGTGGCTGCTAAAAACCGTGAAGCAAATGAAACGGGACGTCTGTCTCCTGAAGGTTGCACTTGCATAAGGACTGCTCCCAAGGTGAAGGAGCTTGCACCGGCAAAGACGATAATTCGGTATGCAAGGCAGTACTTTGCCATGCAACGGTCGGAGTTGACAATTTCGTTCACTGAAGTAAATGCAGATTCTTGTTGATGAGATCATGCCCATACAGCATTCTGGCCAAGAAGAGCCCTGATCGGGGCTTTTGGCATCGGACACATGGGGAAGAAAGCAGCCCAGGTGATTCACCCTGCCTAAGACTCCACGTACATTAGCTACGTCTGTGGGCAGCCTCATGTTCTTGAATGCCTTGAGCTTGTTGGGGTCTGGGCGGATGCCTCGCGCTAAGACCTTAATTCCAAGGAAAGAAACTTCAGTCTGGCGAAAGCTCCATTTGTCCTTATTCAAGGTAATTCCGGCTTGAGAGAGCCTCATGAGGACTTCCTGAAGCCGAGCGTCACATTCTTCCAGGGAGCGGCTGAAAACCAGGACATCATCGAACATACAGATTGTACCTTCAACACCCTCCAGGATTCTCGACATTTGCTTCAGAAAGAATTCCGGCGCTGAAGTGATGCCGATAGGCATCCTACGAAAGCAGTAGCACCCAAATGGCATAATAAATGTGAGCTCCTACGATTCTTTCGTAACCTTGTCTTGATAGAAACCCGATGTTGCATCCAGTTTCGTTAAAATCTTCGCATCTCCTAGAAGACCGAGCACTTTGTCTACTGTCAAAAGTTCACAACACTCGCGCAAGATGACTGTTCAACTTTGTGAGGTCGACACACAGTCTGTGGCTGCCGGAACCTTTTGGGATGACCACATGGCCTGCGCGGTGAGGCGCACTGGTGTGCCTCAGTGCATGGCTTACTGGTGGCACAATCTGCCCTTCAGATACGTCACTGTCATGTGCCGTATTTAATCGAATCTAAGCAGTTTTTTTTTTTTCGAAAAAACGATGTGCAAGAGTGGGGGGTCGGCTCTGATTCAAGTACCATGATTAAGTAGTTTTTTTTTTTCTGGCCTTCCGAATTTCAGGGGTTGGCCTGCAATGGAGTAAATACGGTAAATAAAATCTAGCCTTCATTCTGGTCTCAAACTGGCTGGTCGTCTCCAATCTCTCTCCTGGCTCGTGCCTTGTTAAGCCTACCCGTTGAAATACGCCCCGTGCCGACATGGTTTGATGTGTGGTGCGCGTTTGAAGTGGGCGCCTTTCAAAAGTGTGCAACATGAAAAGAAAACCAGCGAGCGCAAACGGTGGCCAAATAAAAGACGAAGATGACGACGTCGAAACAACGTCCAGCACGAGAGCACGAGGCACAAGGGTTCGACGGACAAGTGGCCCAATAGGAAGTCACCACGGAGATTCCAGGGGCCAATAGTTGGGCACCACGAAACTTCAGCATCGCCAATCAGGACGGGACAAGTTGACCCGAGACCGAGGAAAAGCCTGGCTCGAAGAAGAGCCAGGGAGTTCGAAGGGAACGAGGCAAGGAGAAAGTTGTCACCAGACCGAGCGCTGAAGATGGCCGTAGGGTTTCGGACCCGAGCCACAAAGACTTCAACTGGCCGTGGCCTCTTGCCATCCAGTTCCCGTGAGAGGCCATAGACATGGTGCCAGTACTCCACCTCAAGGCCTGCAGACTCTGGTTCTGGCAGGCAAGCAACAGCAGTTGGGCTACGGGCCCGAGCTGTGCACCCAGGTGCCTGGGCCTGTTTCTCCAGGCATCTCAGCGCATCACCGAGCATCGACCGTCCCCTCGTCAACACCAGGCAGACCCGTCAACTCTACGGTCCTCCAGCCAAGCCTCCACTAGTGGGTGGGACCAGGCTAGCATTCTTCCCCGCTCCGATGTTTAACTTAAAACTTTGAACTTGTGCTTAACTTAAAACTTTGAACTTGTGCTTTGTTTGTGGTTAAGAACGTTTTGCCGTGTGTAGTGAACTTTTTGTTCAGTGTTTAGCGTGCTGTAGATCTTTTCCCTCTCTAATGGTTTGTTAACTTTTTTTGTGTCTTGTTTGGTAAACCAACGACTTTGTCCTCAATAAATCTCTCCGACGCTCAGTCATAGAGAGCTGTCATAAACAGAAAAAAAAAAACCTGCATCACACATTGTGTCAGTAGTGGTGGCAGCTAAAATGGAGCTGCATAGATAGGCTAACGCA
Organism: Rhipicephalus sanguineus; assembly: GCF_013339695.2. Classification (NCBI taxonomy): domain Eukaryota; kingdom Metazoa; phylum Arthropoda; class Arachnida; order Ixodida; family Ixodidae; genus Rhipicephalus; species Rhipicephalus sanguineus. Next base: position 207,644,080 of record NC_051180.1, read on the forward strand.
CATTCTGGAACAAGGTTCGTCAGCCGAAAAATGGCCCTAGACCAAACCACAAAGGCACCTCCTATAGAATGGCTCAGCATCTTGCTCAGACAGCCAGACCCCTTCGACTTTTCCAATGTGGCAAGTTGGCCCTCTTGGAAGTCACGTTATGAAGACTATGTGGCAGTACCAGGAACACAGCGAGCTGCGCCTGAAGAGCAAGAACGTTCTCTCTTGCACTGCATGGGACCAGAAGTGCGTCCATCATTGGAAGCGTTGACACTGTCGTCGCGAATTTCACGGAACACTTTGTCCACCCCATCAACGAATTATACGAGTCGTCTCGCTTCGAGAAAATAAAGCAACTACTGGGTTCGTCAAAGGCTGAAATTACCCCTCTGCACTTGCCGAACTTAGACTTGTCCGTGACCGGTTCATGGCAGGCCTAAGGGATTCCCATCTCTAAGAACAATTTTGCTGAAGTCTGAAGCTCTCACTGAGAGACGTCTGGGTCCAAGCCCGCCAAGCCGAGGACGCCGAAAAGGAAAAGGTGGCTCAAGTGAGCAATGCTACTTCATCGCAAATTGAGACTGATGCTACTTAGTGTTCCAATGCAAAGCCTCGCGACACGCCCACCGATAAGCATCAAGCTGCTTGTTGTTTCTGCAGACGTTCGCCGCATCCACGCTCCAAGTGCCCGGCGTGGAACTCTCAGTGTAACTACTACAAGAAGAAAGGACATTTTGCTGACGTATGTCGTGCTCGGAAAGCTAGACAGGCCACGGTGTCCGCAGTCCAGCTGGATACAGTCCACCGCTCAGACAATGCCAAATACGTAGAAGTAACGGCTGACAACTTCACAGAAGTCTTCACTCTACTCTGGTGCAGAGGCCTCTGCCGTTTCGATACTTTCCCACACCTTCCTCAAGCCATGGACAGAGTTCACAGCATCCTCTATGGACTAGGGGAACAGTCGCTCAACGTTCTGGGATCCTTCATGCCAACATTGCTGCGGAAAGGCAAGCACTGTCATCAAGGCCCTCTCTGTGCCCTTATCGGGCTTCCTGGCACTGGAACCTCTGGGAGTTGTCAAGTTTGTAAACCAGGTCTATGTCAAGCCATCAAGCACTCCGTTCAATGGACTTGACACTCTTCCTCAAAAGTACAAAATAAGTCTTCAACCGGATGCAGTTCCGCATTCCCTCAGCGTGCCACGAGACATTTCTATTCCCCTCCGAGAAATAGTGGCAGAGCTCCAAAATCTAGAACAATAGGGAGCAATACACTAGATAGACAAGCCAACGCAATGGTGTGCACTAAATGAGATTGAAATCTGGGCAAGTTGGTTATGATTCGTAGCGGGTATAAGAAAACAGTGCAAAAAGAACAAGGAACACGAAAAAGTGGGCACAACTTGAGCGCTAGTACTAGTACCAACCACAACAACGCTAACGGCGAGTGAGCCTGGGTCCGATGGGACTACATCAGAGACTGGACAGCTTTCCTCAGATCGCCTTGAAAGGAGGTCAAGGTTTGGTGGCACCATGAAACCACCAAGGAGAATCAACTTGTGATTAGCTCCTGTGTGCATCCCCGTGTGCGTGCTAGTCGCCTGGAGAAGGGGGGATGGAGCCTTCGAGATGGCAATGGCGCTGTTGGCCTGAGTCAATGGAATAAACCAAAGCTGAGGAGGCTCTGCAGGGAGATTCGACTCGCTGCCGTCGTCCGGTGCACATCACTCTCTCACTACATTGACCACCGGCCACGAACGCCACTTCTGCAGCTGCGTCGGGCTTGCGCACAGCACCATCTTCTGCCTCCGAGGTCGAGGAACCCTTGCCACTGACCTCAGGCAAGCCAAGAGTGGACACATTCGCCTCCGCTGCAGCCGTCAAGACTTCTGGCTTCGATTCTGCACAACCGAGAAAAAAAGAATTGTACAAACTCGCACAGCCTTGATATTGCTTCTTCTAGCAAACTGCGCTGCAGACGGGACACAAAGAAGGAACGAAAGAGACAGACGAGCGCAGACTCACAACTGATTTTATTGTAAACGTAGTCGACCTATATAGACATGGCATTCCTAGAAGATGAAACCTTACCAACTCGCCCAGCTTTCGACGCTTGTTACACACTTGATGTTGCTGTTGGGTGGCACATGCCCGTGTGTGTGCATGAAGGTGGCAGGGTACAATGGCTGCTGTGGGTGTTCACTCAATGTTCAACTGGCTATCAAATATTTTTGTGGCAGTACAACGTAGCATGACATCACTCACTGCATTTTACTAACATAGCTGTGCACTACTCTATTAAAATGCCAAACCCATGCTCCCAAGTGCACTATGTCCGGAAGGCGCCCACCATGTCAGGGATTGTGTATGGCAGACAGACCTTCTAGAGAGCTAGCCATTTAGCTTACACGTAAAGCAAAAATACAAGGTGTTCACTGTACATTCCGCATTATGATGCAAGGTAGACTACATACAACTTCGTATAACACAGTTGTGCATTTAACTAACTGTGATTATTCCGTTCCTACAGTAATAATGTTCCAAAGGTAATCAGACAGTCCTTTCATTTCTTTGTTTCCTCTGTTTTCATGAGTTGTCTCTACAATTAGGCATTCTTTAAAGTTCAGAGTATCCACACATCTACAACAGTTCCACTGAACAAAAGTGCAGCCAAAGACATGGCATTCCTTGGAGTACAGTGCTAACAGAACAAGGCAGGCCGTTCCACCAAATGCCCATAGAGTTCACATACTACTGAAGATGCATGAAGGAAGCTGGGATTTGAGACACGCAGTTCAGTGTGGAATTGCTTAGGTGTAACTATTTAACGAGCCTGTGGTGTCTGGCTATCAAAATAGACTAGCTTTAGTGCACTATTTGCTAGTTATGCATAAGAATATTCATGCACGTGATAAGAATAAAAGTTCCTTGCTCTGTGTACTGCTCTTATTTCATAACTTGGCATCCTTTAAAGTTTAGAGTGTCAACAACAGTTTCAGTGAATAAAAGTGCAGCTGAAAGCATGACATTCCATGTGACGAGGGCTTCTGAAGCAGTCAACGTGGCGTATTGGGCTACTTGGTTATATGCTTCAGAATGGGGCATAAGCACATGCGGACGAGGAAGAGACAACAGCGCTTGTCCTGTTGTCTCTTCCTCATCCGTGTGTGTTAGCGCTATGCCCCATTCTGAAGCAGGTTTTCTGTGGGTGGTGCAAACCAAGCTGTCCTCTGTATACACTAGGCTACTTTATTCAAACCACAGCCACAGTGTTGCAACAAGAAGTTTGGCAAAGATATGCTCAAAAATAGCAACCAAAACAAATACTTCAAACAGCGCTCAAAGACACCAAATTCATAGGAGCAAACAGGAGAGGCTAGGCAAGAGGTAGCACATAACTTATCACTAGGGATGGGCGAATAGTACATTTGAGGTTCGAAGCGAATCCGAAGCAAACAGTGATTTGGTCGAATAATTTCGAATCGAATAGTTCGAATAGTACTCACCTCGTATTATTAAGAAAAATGAGCATTTTCGTCATGACCCTTGCAAAATATTTTTAAGAATGCAAACTAGGTATGGGTGTCACTTTTTTGGTTTGAAATGAAGTGGAAGAAACCTTGATTAGTATCAAGATTTGAATAGCAGTCGGGTGCAAGTTATAAGTGGCACAATACATTACAATTTAAAAATTACTTTACTTAGTGCATATAAGCCCATATAACACGCTTTCAAACTTGAAAAAATATGTACATTTAACCTTGAAGTGTGGCTTCGCGGCAGTGCAGGTTCCCCCCTGGAAGGGTGGTTTCTTGGCACAGCAACCCGACGCTGCAGTGAAACCACCTTTACAGGGGGTTATGTGCGGTCAAACATACATATATTCGTTCATTTCAAATACTTCGAAATTTCGAATAATATAAATTCGTATCGAAGCAAATTCGAATACTTTAATATTCGTTCGAATATTCGAAACGCCCGAATATTCGCCCATCCCTACTTACCACTTTTCAATATGCAAGACTTGCATAAAATTAGCGCTGTAGTCATCATACAATGTAGTCATCATACTGAAAATTTTAGACACGGGTGCATTGTAATCAGTGAAAGCTGCATGTGATTCTCTACTCTTCAAGGACTGCTATTGCTAACCGGAACATGACTTTGCCTAGTTATCTTCAATCACATTTAATGCAGCACAATGTAATTGAAAATTGATTTTTTAAACTCTGAGGCAGTGACCACTTCATCCGAGTAGGGGAAAAAAGAATTGAGCAATCAGCTTTAGCAAACAGTATGCACCAGCAGTGATTGCAGAGGTACACATTTGATAGGGACCACGTTCACAAGACTACTGACTTTCAAATTGTTCTCATCTCTGTCAGTTCCTTTTGACTGTCTAAACCATGGCCAATTATGTGAAACTGACATTCAGGGCAGCAATAATCATAAAAATGACAAAAGGCTGAAGTACAAACAGCTACAAAAGAAAAAAACGAGGAGGAATTGCGAGCAAGTTATCAGAGTTGCACGAATCATCAACGCAGGTAGTTTGCGTGTGAAGTGAGATAGTTCCCAATAGTGTTCTTTCGCAGCTCTCAGATCTACAAGAACGCAAGATGTCCATGGTACATGCACGACCGTTTCTGTGCCACCCTAATGGACTTTTTTCTAATGCCAGTAAAGCTGCATTCTTTCGACTGCCAGCAACTTATGCTCTTGTTTGACATGAGTGAGTGTTTCTCCTGATGCACGTACATTCACACAGCTCAGGATATGGTTCTAATTGAAGACTGTCAGCCACGCACCCAGGACAAATCGCTTTACAAATCGAAATGGCAGTGTTAATCCAGACAATTTTCTCATACAAAGGCTTCAAATTTTTTTAACAGCAGCACGGTGGTTGCTACTCAAGTAGCAACCGGCGTTTGAACAGGCGTAGCAGCTCAAGTAGCAACCGGCGTTTGAACAGGCGTAGCAGCTCAAGTAGCAACAAATTTGTTTCTAATGCTGAATTCTGCCATTAGAAACAACAGCAGTCAGCTTAAGCTTCTGGCTAAAATCTCCATCACCGACTAATCTTGCTGCAAGGTAAGGATGTGCGGAGACATATAAAATGGAACCCCACATCGCTAGTCAGCTTGAGCCATCTACCGAATGCCTACACAAACGGGACAATGGCATAAGGTACTTGGAAGAAGAGCCACTAATGTTCGAAGGAAAGAAAACTGACACATTCTCTCACAAGGGGTCCTTAAACACCAAAAGGAATGCTTACAAGATAAGCCAAAGAAATGAAACAATCTCACAGACCAACTGCACTTTTCTTTTCCACATTAAGGGGAGACGCGGGTCTTGGAACGGTCAAAAATGGTCAAAAAATCGATTTTTCGCAAAGCTTATTTTCGAGGCGTTTGTACTTCTGAGCACCTACTCTCAAATTGCTAACGCTAAATTCGGTCGGGAAACGCGATAAAATCGGCTTTCAAAGCACCCCGGCAGCACTAAAATGTCCCCAAAAGGACGAAATTTGTTCGAACTTCCCGCGCGCGCCATGAGCGTTGCAGCGGGCCGAGCGCCGCCATCTTGGGCTAGATTTGAAGCTGTTTTCTTTGTGCACATTTTGCGCCATCTCAAAATGGCGTCGCTCAAGCAGAACGGCCGCCGTCGCGGGTTTTCTGAAGGTCGTTTCCAGGCCACTGATTGGCTCTCACGCGGCGCGCTTTTCAAGCGCGCCTTTCCGAGTCTCCCATTGGCTGGCGCGACCGACACGTCATTTTTTTTTTCTTTGTGTTTGGTTCTCCGCCGTGGCTGTCCGTTTGTGTGCGCCTGCTTTTGCGATCGTGCGTGTTTCTCGACGGACCGTGTCTCTACTTTGTGCCGGTAGTTTTTCCACGCGATCGAGATGCCTGGAGACTCTCGTCTGAAACCATCGACGCAACGAGCTTTTGGAAGCCGTAAAAAACGGGCTTGGAACAAGAAGGCGCCGGCTACAAGTGCACCGTCGGCAGCGGAGTTGGAGTCGCGGCCGGACCCTTTGGACCTGCCGGGAACTTCAACTGACGACACCGTGGGACCAAGTTCGACTAGCGAAACACTTCGGGTTGATGCCGCGTACTACTCAACGGCGGAGCAGGCGCAGCGAGTTGAGAGATCGGCGCAAACGAAGACCGTTCTGTCTGGAAAGTCGGCTACCCAGCGCAAGTTCGACCTTCTTGGAGTAAGCGCGGAGTGCCAGACCGGTGACGCCGGGACCGATTTTTTGCTCGTCGATATGAAAGTTTTGAATAACTTTTTTGCACAAGCGAAGTGCGACAAATGCGACGCAAAAAGTCTCAGCGTGAGGAAGGCAACGGACAAGGAGTACGGCCTTGCGGTAAAGCTTATTTTTTCTTGCAGCAGTTGTGATTTCGAGAAGAAGCAATTTTCTTCTCCGAGAGTGAGCGGAACTGCCACCATCACTCCCTTCGAAGTCAACATGAGGGCCATGAAGGGGATACAGATGATAGGCAAAGGTGTTACTGCCCTTTCGGACTTTTGTGCGTGTATGAACCTTTCGCACCGAGGCTTGCACCACAAGACGTTTCAGGGACACCTAAAAAGTTTAGTGAAAGCCTGCGAAAACACAGCGACTGAAAGTGAAGCTGCTAGTGTGGCAGTAATAAAAGAGCTGTATACAGACTTCCTGAACCCCATAGGGAACATCGATGTTGTGTTCGACGGCTCATGGATGACGCGAGGTCGGAGCTCACACATAGGTGTGGGCTGCATCATTGAGCTCTACACTGGCCTTGTAATTGACCATGTTGTTTACTCAAACTTTTGTCTCGGCTGTGCCCTGGGACCACAGCCGCAAGACGAAGGGTACACCGACTGGCTGGCAACCCACGAGTGCCAACGAAACATCGAATGCAACTCTGGCCGCATGGAAGTAGAGGCTGCGCTGACCATGTTTCAGAGGTCCTGGGCCAAGCATGGTCTGCGCTACACGACTGTGCTCTCTGATGGAGACAGCCGCACTTTTCATGCCTTGTCCGAAGCCGAGGTGTACGGCTTTATCCAAATAGACAAAAAGGACTGCATCAACCATGTCCACAAGCGAATGGGTGCAGCTTTACGGAACCTTGTGGACAAAAAGAAGGCTCAGGGTGAGTCTCTTGGGGTAGAGGAAAGCTCACACAAGAGAAGATCAAGAAGATCGCGAATTACTACGGATATGCCCTGAGGAGCAATATCAATGACGTGCCAGCTATGAAGAGGGCAGTCGAAGCTACACTGCTGCACATGACATCGACAGATGATGCACCAAAGCACTCAAAGTGCCCCGAGGGTGCTAGCTCTTGGTGCAAGTACAATAGAGCCTTGGCCAATGGGGAGAGTCCACCTTCACACAAGAATGCCCTGCCGGCTTGTGTTGGGGCTGCTCTGGAGCCAGTCTTTGCGAGGCTCAGTGATGAGAGCCTGCTGGCACGGTGCTGTGAAGGGAAGACCCAGAACGCGAGTGAGAGTCTTCATTCGGTCATCTGGACCCAAACTTCAAAGAATGGGAACGCTTCGCTGGAAAGTGTGAAGCGAGCTGCCGCTGAGGCTGTTGCCATCTACAACCAAGGAAGAAGGGCAACCAACGAGTCCATTGCTGCAAGTTTGGGCTATATTGCTGGGGATTGCCTTGTTCGACGAAGCCTAGAAAAAGACTCTCTGCGTTTACGCAAGGCAAATGCAACTCATCTGAAGAGCACCAACACAAAAAAGACTCTTGCAAGGAGACACAAAACGGGTGCAACTGAAGATTACAGTCCTGGACTACTTTGAAGGTATTCTCTCAAGCATAGCAACCTATTACCCAGGGTAACATGCTGCCTAACATCTAGAAGGTTCTTCCTAAAGACTGAAAAGACATGAGCAGCCAGTCGCTTGAGCCTCATACCCCATGGCTTTTCCAGAACCCCCCAGCCGCTTGTCATGGTGGGGTTTTGATCATGCTTTGCACATTGGAAAATTTTTTTAGATATGATTCCTTGGGTGGAACAAGACACTTTCTGTTTTGTTTTGAAGGGAAACAGATGGGGAACATGTGAATAAAATTTATGGTTAAAGGTTCCTTTTAGAAATTTATACAGTGCGTGTCAATCTTCAAACGCGATTTTCTCAGCTTCACATTTTTTGCCAACTTGACCAGCCTTACGGATCTTTTCATTATGTTTTTGTAAGGTAATTTTGATAAATTTTATACCGTTGAATTCGTAAGAAATAGGACTGTGGAGCTATGCTATTTTTTTGTGGCTAAGATGAACATATGAAATTTTGTGAACAATAATGTGAGCTAATTGCATTTCAAGATTACACAATGTCAATACAATTGAAAGTTCTTATATGATGATATATCTCAGTGACAATATAAATAGCATAGCTCCACATGGCAGGTCTTTGGCTACAGCTGCATCTTAAACAGAACCTAAAAATACTGAGGGAAAGTGTCTTAATGACCCGTAAGAAATTACCTAATTAGATTTCACTTATGCTCTCACAATTTGATAACTAATTGAAGTACATGAAAACTAATTATATTTTTGAAAACAGGAGGAAGAAATACATATACACACCCAATTTCATTACAATATCTCCAATAATAAAACTTTTCGTTTCGAGACCAGTGTCTCCCCTTAATACTAGAGTGGCAGCACAAAACACAATAAGACAATACAGGGAGAACTGTATTGCAAGAGAAAATCCCACTTGAAATGCACTCTTGGCTCCTCAATGGTCTTCTAAGAATGTCGAGAAAGAGTAGTACTGAAGTCCTGCCTAACTCCCGTTTTGCCCTCAACGAGACACAGGCAAAGAAAGCCAGCATGCACAGTTCAAGGCCAGAAAAAGAGTCGTCAACAAAGACAGATGTGCACAGAGCTGTTTTATCTTCTGTCAACTTTGACAAGGTGAATAAACCAACTCCTCGTTTCCAATACAAAGCAAGTGCGGTATGCAGGTGCTGGAAGTTCATCATCTTTGCTTTGTTTCCAAGTGCAATGTATTAACAATGCCTTCTTGTCTTTGTTCGAGCAGCCGTGTCCCATTCTTTACAGAGATGCCAAAGCTACTACAGCAGCTCATCATACATTCACCTCACTTCGCTCCCATCGTTTACCGAATAAATTCACAGCTAATTTCTCGGCTCTAATACTGCATTCTACAGTGTTCCATGCCCTGCTGCTCATAAATAATAATTAGGGGTGTGCGAATATTCGAAATTTCGAATATTTTTCTAATAGTGTTTGCTATTCGATTCGATTCGCACTGGAATTTTACTATTCGAGCTATTCGAACTTCCCAAAAACAAGTACAGTCAACGTCCGAATGAAATTGACCCCTTCAAATTTTCAATATGCTTGACCTCATTACACTCTCGTATTGCGGCAAAGCTGCCTTTCAAGCTCCATTACGGTCGAACTTTGCCAAGAGACAGTCAACGTCAGATTGAAAGTGGTCCCTAGATTTTCAATATGCTTCACCTCAACACAACCCGGTATTGCAGCAAAGCTGCCCTTCAAGCTCTGCTACCGGAAACGCTGGTTCCAACATGGAGGTGAAAGATGAAGGTGGGGGCTCAATTGATGCTGTTTTGGACCTGAAATTTGGGCAGGAAGTCCGAAAAATCGGAAGCCGAAGCTTTTTAGTATCCAAAATTTTAGATGTTCTCATATATCGACGTCTACGAGGCAGATTTGGAACTCCGGACTTAAAGGGAGCACACCCTTGTCCACCACATCAGTTGGGCCTCCACAAAGTTGAAGGAGGAGGAGAGGTTGAGGAAATAGAGTCTTTTCCTTTCGCATGTGAAGTGTTGTCGACACCGAGTTGGCTGCACCAAGTCATGTAAATAAATACAATTCGGCCTCTGCACTGCCTCATTCTTGATAAGACTACTAGGAAACACCACCCCTCCAGAACTTCACAAACCTAGCCAAAAGAAACTCTTTCATGTTGCTATCTCATAAGGATATGCTTAGACATCCACTGCAGCATTTTTTTTGTAATTTCGCTTCGAAGTATTAAAAAAATATTCGGTTTACACTCACGATTTAATATTTGAATTCACTTCGCAGTCAAAATTTTGGTATTCACACAGCTCTAGTGGTATCTAGTTGCCATGATTGTTTTCTGAGCTCCTGCACAAGTTTTGTTTTACTTCAGTCAACACAGACCTTTCCTTGTCTGTATGCTAGTGTAGGCTTGGAAGCCTATCGTTGGGCTTTCCCTCACAGAATAGTAGTCCCACACACGATCCTGATGATGTTTCGGGGATGCACTGTCAACTAGTGCCAACTTCAATGAGTAGTCTCATTCCAGCGAGGGCACCAGCAGAACCAGACACTACAGTAGTGTGATTGATGGTTGTGTCTCTAATGTTCACTTCCTTCTATGGCATTACCATTGGTAAAAGTAACAAAGAAACTCAAATTGTGGCAAAAGGGGTAAGAAAGCATGAAGCTTGGCAAAAAAATAAAATGGCACTGCTGCTGGAGCATATGTTATGGCCCACAGAATGCCCCTGACTCTGAAACAGTCGAAGCAGCCAGGTCAAAGAATGACCACAATGAACAAGAGGTACCACCGCTTTTCACACCCGGCGACAAAAGGGCAACAGTCAAGTTGCAAGAAGAGAAACAAGACTGACGGGCCAGGTTTTTAGCAACAACCATGTGTAACAATTTCATTAGAGGCAGGTTACAGGTGATAATAACCTTGAAAAACACCTAAATAAACACATTACTAACCTTGATGGCACTGCCCTGGCACTAGAGTAGCAGTGTGTGATGACTCCTTGAGCATCTTGAACAGCACAGTATGAACAGCCAACAGAGCGCAGACACCCAAGTCGGCTATGCGAGAAGAGGGTGCACAAATCCCGGGGAAGGGTCACGCGCTGCAGACGTACTGATGTCCCACCCAGTGTATACAGCTTGCCTTGGAGAAGTGTTGCTGTGTGTCGCCGGCTGCTCACCAACTAACTGCACATCTGCAATAAACACGATTCCCATAATCAGTGATGCTACCGAGGACTTCTGATTTGGAGCAATTTTTGGAGCAGCAAAATTTCCGTTTTGGAGCACTTTGGAGCAGCAAAATTTTCATCTTGGAGCACTTTGGAGCAGATAATTTTGCATCTGGGAGCACTTTGGAGCAGCGAATTTTACATCCTGAAGTGCAATACAGAAGCATATTGCATTAAAGGGACGGACAACTGATTTTTCTCGACCCACTTTTTTACGGCACGACAGGAAGCTCACCCTTCGTAGCGTTTGTAGCTGCAATGGTTTATCCGAAAAGCACGTAGTTATTTTATAAGCAGTATTTTTCGATCTGAAAGGCTCCAAACACGCATGGAGGCTTGCTCCAGCAACGCTGAGAATTGATAGTGATGCCGCTAGCCCTTGTGAAAGCCGTCGTTGTTCTGCTTTCGCAGGAGTTACTGTAACTATGCTTAACCACCTTTATTTTGAGCTTTCCAACTATTTTTGAAAATAGCAAGCTGTTACAATGAGATGTGTGGCTTTATACACCTTCCCGGTATTTGTACAGCGTTGTGTGCGCCTGTGCCCAAGGTTGCCTGCGCCTGTGTCATGGATGGCTTGTCCCGGCGTCGTTACTCTCTCGATACACGAGCCAAGCCAAGTAATCGAAAACGTAACTGTGCATATGCACGGCTGCACCGAGTAGCAGCGCAGGTCATTTCTGAGACGGAGTGTAGGTGGCAAAACTATGTCGCTCCAAAATCTTAGCGACCTGGAAACTGCGTGCACGGTTGCATGAGCACGCTGAAAAGTTGCTCAAGACGCGCTGACGAGCGTGGGATCATTACGTCACGTGAAGGCAGCGCCACTTTAATGCATACTACTAACGCAAGTCGATATGCACATTATTATGGAGTAATACCTTTTAATATAAAGAAACGAACAATATTTCAATACTAACAAAAAAATCGTCGACCGCGTACAGCAAGCAACGGTTACGTGGCCGTCTCCATCGGATCATTCATGTTTTCACCGCCAGAGGCGCCACAGGTCATTTTTCGCGACTTTCAATTAAGAAATAAAAATATAAATCCATCTCTCACGGAAAAAACAGGGTTGGTTTGAGTCAGTGCAACGGACAATCTTTACATCAGTGGAGTCAACATTTCATATTCTGGGCAGTTTTCGGTCCCTTTCACATTCAAGCACCTGAGTATTATGATGGGGCTCTTATGAAGGATAGAAATATTTCGATTCATTGCAAATCTCAAGGAAAAAAATCATCTCAGGAGCATAGGCGTGCGCACAGGGGGGGCGGCCGCCCCCTCCCCTAATCACTAAGAGGGGGGGGGGGGCGAAATCTACCCCGTACATTGACCCTTGCGATAGCAAATATATGGACACTCTCGGCGGATTTTTGCCGTCGCCGTTGCCGTAATTTTCCGTATAAAGTCCAAATTAATAACATCACCACGCGCATTCTAGCCGCGGGTAAAAGCTCGCGAGCGCTGGCGACGAACGCGGCTGAAGCGGAGATTAAACTAGCCGGCCGTCTGTCCCCGCCGCACGGAGAGCGCATGAGATAACATCTTCCCGCGTGCGGGCCTGCCGTCGATTGCTCATCAAACAGAGGGGAAACGCCCCGCCCGTCTTTCGTAAGGAGCATGAAGGGACGCCAGGGGAGCGGTAGGGGAGGGGGGGTGTACCGCATCGTTCGAAGGGCGCAGTCGCTTGCGCGCGCGCTATCTCGAGGCATCAGGAGACGGCTCGTAAACTTGCTGTGCTCTCAACGCTTACTTCGCGTTTAGAGAACTCAGAGCAAGAAAACGCTTAGGTTCTTGGAGGGGCCATATTCGCTTAAACAAGCGTTTTGTTGAGTTACGCGAGATCGGATCCAAAAGAGTTAGCGGCTAGTCTTACTTCGTTTCACAATACAATTTTTTGGTATCGCATTCATTGCGTCGCTCTTAAGCGAAACTGAGTTTTTTTAACCGTCAGCTATTGACCCCCGAAAGCGAGGGGCGGACGTGTAACATGGCGTAGCCGCATCACTGTGGCCGTCAGCGACGGGCCCGCTACTGACAGCTGCGCATTTGCGGCTGCTCCGACCAGGAGATATGATTTTACTAATGAGATGACATTTTTTAAAAAGCAAGCAAAAAAATTCGAATTGGAACCCTAGCACGTGAACTCTAAAGAACAGGGCCTTTTAGGGGGTATTTACCGCAGAGTGATTACAAACTCGGACGTGCTGGCGGAAGGAATTACGAAAAAGCTGTTCTGGATGAAGATCCATGGATAAAGTATATCTGAGGAAAAGTGTCAACGCGCTTCCACCGCTCGCGTGCTCTTCCATAAACGCGAAGCAAGGAAAATTCGATATTGTCCCATATATCTACTGCGAGCGATCCCAGATTTCATTCCGCGATGTCCAGAAACAGAAGTGACAGACATTTTAGCGGCACTCATGTAGTTATTACTGAACATTGCTTTCCTGACGTGCCATGCGACGCTTGAAACGAGCTATCAGCAGCGTTTCTGGTAGAGACGACGTCCGCCGATGAATCGCCGTCGCACTTTCTCGCTACCGATAGGACTAGACGTCAGGAGCCTCTGAGGAGAGCGCGTTTTGCTGTCGAGCCGACTTGCAGAACAGAAGCTGCGTCGGCACCGAGCATGGCATCGTGGCTTACTCGGAACGCACGCGCGAGCGCTATTTATTCAGCGGAATAATTCTTGGTCAATGATTGCGACTTTATTGGCAGCCCCAAGTTCGAGCTGCACATGTTCTGACGCGCCGGCGGTGCGATTGCCGGTGATAGACGCCCCCAAACCAGAGACTTTGGCGCAGTTTGGCGCAAATTTCGTCGATATTATCAGGATGGCGCAGTAAATACAATTTGGCGCACTTTGGCGCAGTTGGCGCAGGAGTGGAATCACTGCATAATTTATGTTTATATATGCCATAAGATCTCGAGCAAGCATCCTTACCCGAGCAAGCGCTCTCATTTCTTTTTCGGGAGATTTGAAATGTGCGCCAATGACCAAAAAAGTGACCCCCCACCTCCCCTCCCGCCATTTTCACTGCTTCACTCACTGTTTTTATTTGCCCGACGAGGGCGAATAAAGGCAGTGAATGCGTGTGTATTCAATAAAGCATTCATTGAAAGTATGCGCTGCTCTTCCACCGCCCCCTTGAATCTGTGACCGAGCCTTTGCCCGGTCACAGACCTGAGCCTCAGCAAACCGCCTCCTGAGGCAGTTTGCTGGGGCACATGAGGGAACCAAGGATGCTTTGATTTCACTGGCCCGCTACGAGAATTGTGTGCTCTCACAGCTCACGAAGCGCGCGCAGGTGAAAACCACGGGCTTTTTCACTAGGCAATAAATTTGTTGTTCTCTCAACAGAAACTGTCGTTCTCTCTGTTTTACAACATTCCTGATTTAACGAACTTATTTGCAGATCCTGATCGTTAAATCGTCTCAACCGAAGCAAATTCAGAGGGGCACCGTTCTGCTCTTCTTGCTGCAAGAAGGTGCATGAACAGAGAGGCATTATAAATGCACCAAATTCTGATGTGAGCATAAAACACGGTGCCAAAAAAAAAAAAAAAAAAGAAAAAAAAAGAAAAGCTCCACTCTCATTGTTTGACATGTGCAAAGATTTGATGAAAATGCATTAACAGACTGAAGTTAATTTATCTCGTTAGGTCCATTACAACATTTCAGTAGTAAAAAACCTTGACATAAAATGTTGCTGGTGATGTGAAAGACTGTTCATTGTGAATTTCAGGAAGTCATGGTTCCTACTGTATGCCTCCGCAGAAACAGTTCACAGGTTCAAAAGTCATCCCGACATATTTCTGTAGGAAAAATTTATGAGCAAAATCTCACCATAAAGTGCACCATATGTACAGAATAAAAAGCAATCAAACTGTTTTCGACACACATACCACACATACACATTTCATTTCTGGTTGTGCATTTGTGGCATCTGTGATGCATATACAAAACGGAAGCAAGGGCGCTTGTGTTCTAGTGCTAGCACTGCAGCTGGCAATCATTGAAGCCACAAGGCCACCTGTTGCAGACATCACCAGTGCACACCAAAGCTGGACAGTCCATTTTGTGTATTTACAACAACACAGTAACGCACAAAGCAAAGACTACCACCACACCATCATCAGCGGCACTCATTTGTGATGACTAGAGACCGGATTTTAGGCAAACCTATTTTGTTCCTTATGCTCCTATCGCGCCACTATGATATACAAGCATGAAATGGGGGTTAAGAAGGGCTTTTATAGTGCTTTTACAGTGCCTATAAAGAACAGAGACCGACGGCATGGCTGCCCTATTCTTTGCCCTTTTAATGCCACCCTAATCCTAATGATGATTGTAGTCACGCGGTGCGAGACCGTCATCCTCTATAAATGCCTATAAATGTCTATTTTTGGCGTTCGTGCCTAAATGCCTATAAGTGCCTATAAATGCCTATTTTCAAAATTGGCCCCTATATGAACACTACTTAGCCTCAATTTTCGCTTTCGAGTGCAGTTTGAGACCTTTATTCACGTTACCGGGCATAATGAACTGTTCGGAACCCTGTAGGATTAAACCTAGTCCTCTTCCTCAACGGACTTCAGATAACAACCGCATGCAGCAGTGAAATGGGACGCACCGGCTAGCATACGCCGCGACGCTGACATGGTGTGAGCGATTGGCAAGTGCGAAGCCGCGGAGAGCTTTCAAGGCAAAGAAGAGCGGAAGAACAAATAAAAATCTTGTGTGCATGAGGCATTTGTTTTGTTTTAAATTTACTGTTTAAAGGGGTCATGAACCACTTTTCCAAGTAATGATCTAATGGCCTCAGTATTGGAGTGTACTGCCTCCCGAATCGATTGCCGCAAAAATTTCTCGAATCCGTCAAGAATCAGCGGAGTTACGGGGTTTGGCGCACGCTCCCAGCGCTTTCTCTCTTTTCTCGTGCCGGCGAGCGCACTGGAAGCTAGACAGGGAGGGATGGCATGGGGGAAAGAAGTTACACCAGCGCGCGTCATGAAACGCGATCGCTCTCCCGCTGTGATTCGCTTGCGCGAGTGCGGCTACCGTGTACTGAGGAGTGCGGCGGCGGCAAGTGGCGGCACCCCGCGGCAAGAAGCGCATCTGATCCGAACGCCGCTCTCGATTTACGTCGGCTATCGGCCAATAAGCATGCTATGTCTCTTGCGACGTACAGCGAACAGACGCCCCGCCCACCGACGAGATTGAGAACCGGCCTCTGTTTGAAAAGAGGGTGCCTGGGGAAACGGCAACTTCGCGCTCCGCTTGTGGCCCTTACGCGGCGCACACAACTGTAATATTTGGCAGAGCAGTTCATAGCCGTGTCAGCTTTCCGCAGGATGTGTTTTTTCAATCAGCCCAAGGGGTGCTTCATGACCCCTTTAACATGTTCACCGACTGGGCAGCAATTGGCTCTACAGTGAAATCTCGGTAGAACGAACACCACATTAACGAACTTTTCAGATTAACGAACTTTTAAAAAATCCCGCGCAGACTGCTAATAGTTTCAATGTAAAATTATTTCACTACTACGTACTTCAGAATACCGAACTTTTCAGAATAACGAGCGCTATATTTAGTTCCGCGTTATATTAACAACGCCTCAGTACTACGAACTCATGTTTTGAAATCCGTCGCGACCACCGGAGCGGTACGCAAGCAGACGACAGAGCGAATGGACGCCTTGCTTCTCGGAAGACGCGCGACGGTGCGGAGGGGAAAAAAAACGAAAACGAAAGGACGACTTTCTTTTCTTTTTGTTGAAACGCCGACGCTGGTTTACAAGCGCAGAGGCGAGGGGCGAGAGCAACACGGGAGGGCAAGGTCAGCGAGGCAGAGTGGGACAACGTTACTAGAACAAACTCAGTTTCAAAGCTCCGTATCTCCGCCAGCGGAGGAGGGTGGTCCGAGCGGCGGTCGCGAGAACTAGCGGCGCTGCAGTTCCGTCTTGCGCCACTATCGGCGCGTCGTCTGCTGCCACGGCATAACGCTGCGGTCCGCCGCGCAGTTGCTCGCGGCAACTGCGCAGCAACTTTCTTATTGTACTAGTTAGGTGGATACTTAGGTGGATATGCATAAGGTCGTCTGTATGCATTGGCCCGCGTGCGTTGTTCATTGATTGGCTAAGACTCGATGTTCGGTCTTTATTGCCACGCCCACTTGTTTTATTTTGATGTATTCGGGTTTGACCAGCAAGGACGGTTATCAACGCTGTCCGCGAAGCAGTGTTTCAGAAGCTTCGCGATTGTAGTAGATCGTTTTGGTAAGATTGCACGCCGCACGCGAATGTTCCAGCTTTGTCGAGAGATAACGCCGCCACCAGCGATATCGCTGGAAAGTTCGACAGCGCCTGTATAAAAGACGACGCGCTTGACTGCTTGTCAGTTGATCCACGCTCTGTTCGCCGCTATCAGTCTATTGCTGACTTTGTTTCCCGGCCACAAGTTCGGCCAAATAAAGAGTTTTATCTCGGACCTGCTGACTGCTGCCTTCGTCGACATCACGACCCTGTGACAATATTTGAGCTGTCTACATTGTGCTTAACTTCCAAGCATGGGAGTTTTAAAAGCGAATGAGGGTTTTCAGCGTAATTTTTATAACTACCACCACAATTTTAGCCGCTGCCGTCTTATCTAGACCAAGAACAACCCAACACGTTTGTAAAAGCCTTTATAGTATACAAAGAAGCGTACTTACTCGAGATACAAAAACGTTCTAGAAAAACAGTACTCCTGTTGTCTACAATTTATTGAAGAAAACTTTCTCGAAAAACATCAATGCTTTGCAATGTTTACAAGACACGTTTTCGTGACGGTTGAAGGGATACTGACCCAAAATCGGAAAATTTTAACGAGAACTCGGTAAATGAAATCTCAGTGTGCGATTATATCGAATAGATGTTGTCTCTGAGCAATTTTTTCGGCGGATAGTTGTATTTTCGGTGTCTCATCTTTATACGTCGCATCCTTCTACGGTGCCTTAAACAAATCGAACAGATCGGCCGTGATGTGAGCACCGAGCAGTTATTCGCGCGTACTCTGTCGCTAGAAGAGTCGTCAGTATTAAACTTCAGTTTTTCTACTTCACCTAGCAGATGTTTCATGCCCGCACCACTTCTTACACTGTACGACAGCCGTTTGCGTTTCGTGCTGTAGCCGTTCACAAAGCAGTTAAACTGCTCGTCAACTACAATTATCTTTTGCACAAGTCGTTCCCGAAGCAAACTGTGGGATTGGGCTAGTTGGTATTCCATTATTAAACTGCTCAGCGCAAAAAATTTGACACGGTACACATAGAAAACACGAGGACCAGCGCTGGGTCCTCGTCTTTTCTATGTGTACCGTGTCAAATTTTTGCGCTGCGCAGCCCGTTCCCGAGCCGGCGTGTAAAATATTCCGCACATCTTGTTCGATAGCTCGTCGTTAAATCTCTCGAAAATCTACTGCTTGGAATGCATAGCGACAGCTGACAACTGATCGAATGTGAGTGTGATGCAACTCTCAGTATCGGTAGCGTATATAGGTAATCGCCTCCCTTTCGTTTTGCTGTTCTATTTCTGGCGGCTCCTCCAAACTGGGCACCGGGCTTTCGCGGGACGCCGTGCGTTTTGGGGGGGATTTGCGCCTAAACCCCGAACATTTTGGCTTTGAAATGTGGGGTGAAAGTACTGGGAACAAGCGCGGCACGGCACCGGACGCGAGTTCCCACTTTCCACGTAGGATCAGAACTTCTTGTCCCGCAACGACACGACGATAGTGCTTTACAATATCGTCACTCTCAAAATGAACGTCACAGACCTTGCCTTTCGCAGTAAGCTTTCTATCTTTGCCATGCAAAGCTTGAATGTCGTGGGGTCTTTTGGAGGTCCGAAGAAGTGTCGTGAAGCGGAGCCGTCGTTGCGGTAGCCGTTCTTGCAGCCCGGCGCAAAACAGGTCGGCATACCGCACCGTGAATCTCTTCGTCCTCGTTGCGCTCCGTACATCATGCACGCATCTTCGTACAAGACGCTAAGCCGGGTGAAGAACAGTCGCAAAAATGACGAGCTAACAAAGCGCAGACGACGCTGTAACCCACGTGCGCTCGTACATCGGCGGCGCAGAACACAACAAGCGCCAGCCGCGGGAGCTAGACGTGACTGCAGCGCCACTAGTTCTCGCGACCGCCACGCGGACCGCCTCTCCGGCGGAGCTTTTAAACTGAGTTTGTTCTAGTAACGTTGGAGTGGGAGTTGCGGAGCAGGAAGCATCGGCGCGGAAAACCTGAGACAGCGAGGGAGCAGAAAACGAAACGCGAGGAATTTTCTTTTTTAGCTCTTTCTTTTCTTCGGAAGAGGCGGACAGCCGCGACGCTTTGGGTTTTTCTTTTCTTTGTCACTTCTACATGTGCTCTAGGCCTTGTCAGTCGTGTCCATCTCTCTTCGGTGTTTACTTATCGCGTCCGCAAAGCAAGTCGGCGTTCGCGCTGCGGTGCTACAATGAGTTCATCTCTGCTTGCGACGAAGAAGCGAAACAGTTTTCGCTAAACGAGAAAGTCGACATTCTTCGTCACTGGAAGAAGGTAAAAAGCAGGCTGTTGTGGCCAAAGAACTTGGAGTGGCGCGTTCCACAATTGCCACGATCCTGAAAGATAAGGAAAAAATAATGAAGTGCCCAGGATCAATCACAACTTGCCCCCTCAAGGAGCGACTGCGGCTCTGGTGACTTCCAGCCGATAGACTCTGCGGTGCTCACATGGTTCAAAGATGTAGAGCCCAGAACGTGCCCGTGTCGGCCCACTGATTCAGGAGAAGGCGCGACAGTTTGCTGCAATTCTGAATGTAAACAGACTTCGAAGCATCTTCTGTTGGCTCCATCGTTTCGCCAGCGAAATGCGATCACTTGGCAGACTGTGTCCGGTGAGGAGAAGGCAGCAGACGAAGCGGCAGCGTCCACGTGGCGGGGGGAAGAGAAGTTTAGGGAAATAATGGAGTCGTACAGTGCGGCCGATATATTCAATGCCGATGAGACGGCCTGCTTCTACCAACTTTTGCCGGACAAGACCATGCACTTTAAGGGGGAAGAGTGCAAGGGTGGCGGCAAAAAATCGAAGGTTCGCGTTACTGTTCTGTATTGTTGCAACGCAACCGGCACAGAGACGCTTAAGCCTCTCGTCATTGGACGGTTTGCACAACCGCGCTGCATGAAGAATGTAGTGTCCCTTCCATGCGATTACAGGGCAAACAAACGAGCCTGGATGACTCGAGAGCTCTTTACGGAGTGTGGCTTCTGACCGTGGACAAGAAAATGAAAAAGGAAGGACGGAACATTTTAATGATAGTTGACAACTGCTCGGCGCACATTGTCAACGTACGACTGACTAATGTGCGCCTTGAGTACCTTCCGCCCAACTGCACATCTGTGCTTCAACCCCTCGATCAGGAATAATTAGAAGTGTCAAGGCGCACTTCCGCAAGCGCCTTGTTCAGCGTGTGCTGATAAACCTGCGACTTCAGCAGCCGACTGTCATCAACGTACGACAGGCGGCAGAAATGCTCACCGGCGCATGGTGGAGCGTCACTTCAACAACTATTCAGAACTGCTGGCGGAAAGCAGGGCTCATGCACACGAGTGAGCAGCCAGAAGACGCCGAGCAGCCATGCAACGATGACCAGGCGGAAGAGGCAATCCTGGCGAGCTTTGGAGTGAGGTGACCGATCTGTTAGCTATGGAGTCGGTCTCATTTGACGATTATGTGCTGTGCGATGATGCCGGGTGAGGACCACAACATCAGCAGAGCTGACACTGAAGACATCCTTCAAAAACCCAAAGCCAATCAAGATGAAGGCAGCGATGATGGTGTGGATGATGCCGCGGACAATGAAGGTGCGACCTCGTCGCAGCCTGAAGACTGTGACACTCTGCCAGGAATGGCAGAGTGTTAGCGGAATCGAAATGCTAGGCTGGCAACATGGGCAGAGGGAGGGCAACCCGCAATGGAAGCAGTCGCCACGCACGTTGTCACTCCTATTTTCTCTTATTTTTCAATTAAAGAGTTCTTTGTTTAAAATCTGTGAGTCTCCGAAGAATTCCTTAACATACCTGAGCATCTCTCGAAACCAATGGTGCCGAAGTTGCAAGAAAGCCACCCAGAGTACCGTATTTACTCGAATCTAAGCCGATGTTTTTTTCGAAAAAAAAACTGATGTGCGAAAGTGGGGGGGGGGGGGTCGGCTTAGATTCGAGTACAATGATTATGTCCTTTTTTTGTTTCTGGCCTTGCGAATTTCGGGGGTAGGCTTAGAATCGGGGCCGGCGTAGATTCGACTAAATACGGTAAGGACATTGGTTCCCGCCCAAGTTTCTTCCTGCCAAAGTGATGAAGATTTGTGTGATGAAATTGATGCATGTGATGGCATGGATGTTGATGATAAACCGATGTTAGCATGTTGGGAATTGCGCCCTGGCTTGCTGTTGTGCAGGGCAGCCAGACATTTCACTTGTGGAATGTGAGGGCTTCTACCCCACAAGTTATCTTCTACAAACTCGAGGAGTCTGGAGGCGTTGTATACAATGAAAAGGCCGCTGTAATCCGGCTGCTGGTTGAAGTTAGTTCAAGAGGTGTGCTTGTCCTGCTGTGCAGCTACAGAGAGAAGGATGGAAACATTCGGACCCGGCTAAAAAGCCAGAAAATTTAACAATGTTTCTTTGCTACATCGATGCGCTCAAGATTTGCACTGGGTGCAAATGTGAGCTGTTTCCAGGTATTTCATTGTCAACGACAGCCGTCAAAAGGCAGGCGAAGGTACAGCGAAACAAGAAATGCATGGTGCAGTCAGGTTAACACTTGTGCCCTCCACACACACACACAAAAAAAAAAAACAAAAGAAATATTTGGCAATATAGTGAAGTGTAACCCTAAAAAAGCACAAAATGGAAGCCAGAATGTGAAATTCAAAACCTAAAGAAAAAGGCCAGCAGGACCACTGTGTTTCGAGAAAGAGCTAGAAGAGAAACATTGAGACGCCGTTTGTCTAAAGTTTCAGTGAGCAAAGTTGACAAAGCAATGAGAAGTCTTCCGCAAGCACAGCAACTTGCCTTTAGGTCAGCATTGAAAGCCGCAAAGGCGAAATCGCCGCGAAGAAGGCGCTATGAACAGGAATGGCTCATGACTTGTCTTCTATTAAGGATTTCAAGCCGAAGAGCTTATAGACTAATGTCAAAGATGAAGCTCATGCCACTTCCAACCACCACAAGGCTGAGACAAATGATGAAAGGAATGCCTCGTGAATTCTGCTTCAACAAGGTATCTCTTGAGAGTATTGGTGCCTTCATGAAGAACAAAGCAGGAGTACAATGCTACGGAACGCTGATACCAGACGAGATGAAGGTGCGAGAGGTTCTCGCATTTAACAAGAGTACCAACAATGTTGACGGCCTTGTTGATTATGGAGATGGCCATGACTCAGAAACAACAGCTGACCACGCTTTGGTACTCATGCTTGTGCCTTTATTTCACTCCTGGGTGCAACCAATTGCACGTTTCGCTACGAGACACGCAGCCCCTGGAAGAGTGCTAGCAAGGCTGTTTTGGAAGCCATTTTGCAGTTATACAAGCACAATGCAATTGTCTTCGCTGTTATCAGCGATGGTGCCAGCACCAACAAGGCCATGTGGTCAAGTTTTGGCATCAAAGGCAAGCTTCACGAACCGAAACACAGAGTCGACCATCCATGAGTACCTGATCAACAGCTCTACTTCCTTTGCGATGTACCTCACATCATCTATTGCATAAGGAACCCCCTCATGCATCACAAGTGTGGCATGGTAAGTAGATTAGAATGTTTTTACTTATTTTTCATGTTTGGGCAATTGTGAATTAAGGAGCGACTTCTGCAATGGAACACTTTTCTTCATCTCACTGTTGTTTTTAAAAAGTGCAGATCGGTGAACACAAGATAAACTTTGACCACCATCGAAGACTCCAAGATCGCAAACAGCAGCTTCGGGTGGCGCCGAAATTGACAAAAGAGCACATGAGCCCAGACAATCTGCAAAAGATGAACGTAAGTCTGGCTGTACAGGTAAAGGAAAATGTCATATCTACCATATTTAGATGCCTTTCATAGTTGACAACTGTTTGTTTATATGCATAAATGCTTGTTTATAAAAAATAAAGCTGGAAATTTTTCCTATATGTTGTTTTTAGCTTTTCAGCTGAAGCACTGCCATTTGATTAAAGGTATACCAGTGGTTAGAGAAGCCTCACCTGAAAGACTGCCATGGAACTGCTCAATTCACCCTCATGATGAACAACCCGTTCAATGCCCTGAATGTGAAGCTTCCACGGATTGGAATAACAAGTTCGTCAAAGGAAGTTGAGGTAAAGATAATACTTTATACAGTCAAATCTCGTTACTACGAACACCGGATTAACGAATTTTTCAAAATTACGAATATTTTGAAAATCCCCGCCAGACTGCCTATATTTTCAATGTAAAAATATTTCAGAGCAACGAATTTCAAATTAACGCATATTTGAGAATAACGTACATAATTTATTTGCTCGCCTATACTCAAGGAACATCAGTATTACGAATTTATTAAAAAGTGATGGCACCGCAACTCTCGCGGGGCACAGCATACGCCGTTTTTTCATGCCCACCTCGAAAACGGTAGCTATCATCATCGTCGTATTCAGAGCCAACTGCTAGCGCCACCACACAAACAAGGTTTGATGTACGGCAGGCCTAGCCAGCCCTAGCAGCCTCGTCAGCCTCGTTGTTCGTGTCACGCTCGCGCGAAGTTTGCCATGTGTTGTCGGTTTTCTTCACATCTTTCTGCAGCTTTTTGGGTGACTCGACGATGCCTATAGCAGGTGCAGGCGCTAAGAAGAAGCGCAAGCAGTTTTCCCTGCAGGAAAGGTGGATTGGTTCAAGGAAATTGACGCTGGCAAAAAGCAAATCGACCTTTGCAGAGAGCGTGGCCTTGCCCATCGACCCTCACGACCAGTTTGAAGAACCGCGAAGAAGGTTCTGAAGCTTCACAGAGAGTCGCAACTTGCGCCTACGAGGAAACGATTGCGCCTGGGGAATTTTAAGATGTCAACCAAGCTGTGCTGACCTGGTTTAAGATGCCAGGCTGCAAAACGTCCCAGTGTCTGGCCCAATGCTCAGAAAAAGCCCGAGAGTTCGCCGCGCACTTGAAGTAAACTGGGTTCGATGCAAGTTCGGGTTGGCTTTTTTGTTTTCGCCAGAGGAACGGCATAACCTGGCAGGTAGTGTCAGGTGAAGAAAAGGCTGCGGACAAAGAGGGTGCAGATTCCTGGCGGAATGATCATTTCCGAGGGATTGCAGAGTCGTACTCTGAGGACGACATTTTCAACGTGGACGAGACTGCGTGCTTTTACCAGCTTCTGCCGGATCGGACGATGCACTTCAAAGGTCAGCAGTGTAAAGGAGGCAAAAAGTCGCATCTCCGCGTGACGGTTTTGCTCTGCTGCAATGCATCGGGCACAAAGAAGATCAAGCCGCTGGTCATCGGGAAGTATGCAAAGCCCCGCTGCTTGAAGAACGTCGTATCGCTACCATACGGGACTATCGTGCGAACAAGCGCGCCTGGATGGACAAGAGAATTGTTTTCGGAGTGGCTCCTCAAACTCGACGATCAAATGAGGAAAGAAAACAGAAAAATTCTTTTGATCGTCGACAACTGCTCAGCACACATTGTGAACGTTCGCCTGACGCACGTTCACCTGGAGTTTCTGCCTCCGAATAACACTTCCTTGCTGCAACCCCTTGACCAAGGAATCATAAAAAGTGTTAAGGTGAATTTCGCAAGCGCCTTGTGCAGCGGTTGATCATCATCTCCGCTTAAAGCAGCCGACATCGATCAACGTTCGTCAAGCAGCGGAAATGCTAACGGGAGCTTGGTGGAACGTGAAAACGTCCACGATCAGCAACTGCTGGCGAAAAGCAGGCCTAAGAAAAGCGCCTGAGCAGCTTGAAGACGACCTGGAAGAGAACCACAGCACCCCAGAGACCTGTGGACTGAGTTGAGGAACTGCTGCCCGACGTCTCATCCTTCGATGACTACGAGGAGAGCGACTGTGCAGCGCTAACGTCGGCGGACTTGACGACCGAGGAGATCGTCAATAGCGTTCGCGACGTCTCCAGTGACGACGACGACCTGAAGGATGAGGAATCTATGACACCGAACACCGAGGCCGATGAGTCCGTAACGCACTCGGATGTTTTAGTGCACATGGACAAAGTCCGCACTTACATTGGTCGGTGCAGTGATGTGCCCGATGAGGTGCTACGTCAAGTGGAAGGTGTGGAGGCGTACTTAATCAGCCGTTTGTGCTCCGCGCGTCAAAAGAAAATCACTGATTTCTTCAAATAAATAACTTTTGAAGTGAGCGTAAAATTTTCGAGGTTGATTTTTTGCGTTTGCTTGACGGCGCACATGGCAACTGTCAAGGTACGTCATGTTCACTCCTACGTTTAACCACGGGCCTACAATCGAAGTTTCTCATTACAACGATATTTCAAAATAACGAACGATTTGCAGCGGTCCCGCTTAATTCATTATATCGAGATTTGACTGTACCATCTGTTGCGTTGTTGTGAAATAGCACAGATAATACCTCATAACATCTGTTGCACTGTTGTGAAATTAATTTGCTCACTGGCTTATTTTGAGGGTCATCCAGGAGTTCCTTGATGCTGTAAATAAGATTGAGGAAAACCACATCGCCAATGGGACAGTGATGTTTACATCGCAAGCTACGATGGAGTCGCTTCGAGTTACGCTTGCATCGGTACGGGACCTTGTCACAGATTCTCTCTCTAAAGGAGTGCATTATGTGCTCACAGGCAAACTAAACCCGGATCCTTTAGAGGCAAGACGTTCGTTCTATCATGTTATGTTTGTGCACTTTGTTTTTATCAAAAAAGTACCTCTTCATTTTTTCCAGAGGTTTTCTGGTGTGACAAGAAGTTATGGAGGTGATGAAGATCACCCAACCCTAATCAGCTTTGCACACATATATAGGCTTCTGAGCCTGTGTACACCAATCAGCACTTGTGTCACTGGGAACGTGAGAAATGAGCAGACTTTTGTGCTTGCCACTGTCGCAGACAGCACGAAAAGGGGAAGAAAGGACACAATGCCATCCCATGAAAGACTCCAAGAGACTGTTCGAGCGAAGATGGCAGAGATCTGTTCTACCGCACAGAATGAAACACCGACAGCACCTGATCATGGGTACCATAAAAACCGGAATATAGGTCGAATTTTTTTTTTTTTAAAACGCGATGAAAAGTCGACCCTCGTCTTATATACCGGTCATTGGCAGAAAACATATGGAAGTCTTGCAACAATGGGTTGATGAAGTCGGTAGCCCTATTGCCATCATGAGCATCAGCAACAGCACCATTGGGCGACGCCATTTTGCGTTTTGTTTGTGCCGACTGCGAAGCAAGGGTGGCTGCGTTGGTTTTGCGCTGTTTAATTATCCCTATCTGAGGCTATCTCCTTCAATATGAGTGGCAGCCGACGGCAGTTTACAATGTGCTTCAAGAAAAAAGTCATCGAGTATGCAGAAGCCCACGGCAACCTGGCGGCACAACGAGAATTCGGTCCGACGGAGAAGAGCATCCGATACTGGAGGAGCCAGAAACAGCGCATCATAAGTTGCAGCAACCAGAAGAAAACGTCGTTTCGTGGACGGACCGCAGTTCACCCCGAACTGGAAACGGTACTCGCCGAGTTCGTCCGGGAGCTGCGCACAAGGTCGCTACCCGTGACAACGGAGTGCATCCGCGTGAAAGCGCTCGAGATTGCGCGCGACTCGGGGCTCATGAGGGCGCAATTCAAGGGCTCGCCATCGAGGGTGCGCCGATTCATGAAGCGGAAGGGCCTTGTTCTGCGGCGGCGTACTTCAGTGTGTCAAAAACTACCAGCAGAGTTCGAGCACAAGCTCGCGGAGTATCAGCACTTCGTCATCGAGCTTCGTCGACAGCGTTGCTACATGATGGGCCACATGGGCAACGCTGACGAAACTCCGGTCTGGTTCGATATGCCATCGAACACGACTGTGACCGAGAAAGGAGCGAAGCAAGTCAAGCTATTGACAACGGGCAACGAGCATTCGCAGTTTACTGTGATGCTCGCGTGTACAGCAGACGGAAAGAAGCTGCCCCCTCATATTATTTTTAAAAGGAAAACGCTACCAAAGGAGGACTTTCCTCGGGATGTAATCGTGAGGGCAAGCGAGAAGGGGTTCATGAACGAATCCCTCATGCTGGAATGGATCCGGCTCGTGTGGAACCGGCGACCGGGTGCCCTTTTTCAACGACCGAGCATGCTGGTGTTCGACTCTTTTTGAGGTCACCTCACGGCCGATGTCAAGCGATCGCTGTCCGATGGCAAGACGGACCTTGTTGTCATCTCCGGGGGACTGACCTCTATACTCCAGCCACTGGATGTTGTGCTAAACAAGCCCTTTAAAGATCGCGTGCGCGAGCTCTACAGTGAGTGGATGCTGGGAGACAATCCCAAGACCCCCGCTGGCCGCCTACGACGTCCACCGCTCGCAACCGTCTGTGGCTGGGTGTCCTCAGCCTGGAAATCCCTCCCGGAAGAGATGGTTCGCAAATCCTTCCGCAAATGTTGCATCAGCAACGCGTTAGATGGCTCAGAGGACGATGCACTCTGGGACGTCGCTAGTGAAAAACAAACATCATCCGACTCGAGTTCGGATGAGTCCGAGTAACTTCGTGACCACCTAGCATTGAACAGTGTGTAAATAAAAATAAATGTCACCACAGTGCAGCTAGTTGCGTTGCGTTTTTATCAAGGTGAGGGCGTGCCGCGATACTTTGCGATTTTTTTTCATTTCTTTTTTTACGATTCGAAGTTTGGGGGGTCGTCCTATATTGCGGTCCGACCTATAGTCCGGTTTTTACGGTACTCCACACCAGCAGCCCAGGACTGCTATTTACTAAGTGTGCAGATACCCTGTCCTTGTCAAGCGTGAGAGGTGTTCTGACTGTGTACGTAGTATCCAGTCTGAAAATGCAGAGTGCCCACAGGCATTTCTCACATTGGAAAGGGAGCCGCAAATTGCCATCATTGGAGCTTTTCTGTATGTTTCGAGGCATCGAAGCCAAAATTTCAGATGAGCTGCAAAGGAACCGGCTCTGTTTAGACACATTTTGGAGCCTTCCCGGCGCTCTCGAGGACTGTGACGTTACTAGTGTCGGCTGTTCTGTTCACAAGGGCACCACTACTGCAGAGCTTCTTCACTCCTTCATAGTGCTAAAACTGCATTTCACTGCCAGAAACACTTGCAAAAGCCTCAGCTCTTCAGCAAAAGTTGCATCTGCTAGAAAAAAAGTGAAGTGGATGTGAAGGCTTGCAGTACACCTCTGTCACCTTAACCCTTGTAAATACAGTGAACTCCCGTTAAGACGAACTCGGTTAAGACGAATTCTCGCTTATACCGAACAACACGGGACCATTTGTTTGGTTTCCCATAGACTCAATGCAAAAAAAATTCGCTTAAGACGAACCGCCCAACTGTACTCTTCTGTTAAGACGAACTTTTGCGGTGATTGACAACGCTAGCGATTCTGCGAAACGAACACTGCAGTCTTGGTGGGGCATTCAGGCGACCGAGGAAAAGCAAAAAAGATTAAAAAAAGCGCTTCCTGGATCAAAGACGGGAGACGCGAGATAAACCAAGAAGACCGGTCAGCGGATAAAGCCGGTATTCCCCCTCAATCCCAGCCTGTGGGTGGAAGAGGTGCAGGCTTTATCAGCAAAGAAAGCAACAAAAAGAGTAGGGGAATTTACAAATGGGACCCCCAAGCCATTGCATCCTTTTGTATCCCCCCCCCCCCCCCCCCGTTTCGTTTTTCGGTTTCCCAGCTGGAGTACAGAGGAGAACAGAAGAACACAAGAGCTTGGGGACCCTCCGCCGTGGTCAGAGGGGCAAACGCAAGGGGAGTGGGGGAAAAAAAAAAGCGACAACAGGAACAAAAATGGTCTGTGCATTTCAATCGAGTACGAAACCAAAACCGTGATTGCGGCGCACTCCGGTCAGAGGGGTCAGGTGTATTATCATCGCCATCACACAATGGCGGCCGAGCACATGTATTTTGTGGTCAGTTCGCGTAGGACCTGTGCGCGTTGTATCTGTTCCCAGTGAAGTGCAAATTGTGATGAGCCATTTTGATTATGGAAGCGCACGACAAAGGAAGGCTATTTTGCACAGTGAATATAGCTGCGTCGTGTCTTTTTCGTGTGCGCGAGGCTTGTGACCGTGAGTAGCGCGATGGGAGATCTTCAGCTGCACGTCGATCAGGAAAAGTTACTACGGGCCGAAAACGGGAAAATATCGGAACCTCGAAGAAAACCTTACAGGCTTTCTTAAGCAACTCAGCATATAATAACTTTGTCAAGGCAACAGCACGCGACCGAGGCGTATCCAGAAGTGATCTTAGAGCCAGCAAAACAGCTCACAGAAGAAAAGGAACTGCCAGGGCAATAAATTTTACATTCTTTGAAGGAAAACTGTGCTTGTCTCTTAATTTTTTTTCTAATCGTCAACATAGGAGCGTGTTACAGTTTTATCATTAAAATGTGGTAGCAAATATCTTCACGGGCATTTTTATTTTTGAACACGCGAAATCGGGTACTCGTAAGATTCGTGTAAATACTCTGCTTGAAGGCATAGTTTTTATCTAGATGAGCCAAATAAATGCCTTTTCTTGTCTTTTTGCCCCCATTTTAAGTCTACTCCATTCAGTGTTTTCAAGTAACATATTTGGATGCACTTGGCATGTTAGCATGTCTCTTTTTGAGGGCACTTCTGATAAGCCGAACTCCTGATAAGACGAACAGATGACCGCGGTCCCTTCGAGTTCGTCTTAACGGGAGTCGACGTATGTCCCTGCAAATAATGTAGCTGCTGCATTCACTTTCATGAGGTCAAATAAAAAGTACAATACATTTCTTTCTGGCTTCCTTGCTGGTTCTTGATTTTCTAGGCTTTTCAGCAGATTTTGGCCGTGTAATACGTGTTCTGGTAAGGTTAGAATATGATTAAGCATTACGGGATCCTGGGGTGATTTGCACATATACTGGCGAAGAATAAACACCGGTTACGACGGGAACAGGAATGAAGGTAAGCGTGCTGTACAGTGTTTGCTTTGTCTTTTTTGTTGTTGTCGTGTCTTAGATGCTGTCTGCTTCTTGACATAAGGTT
Source organism: Rhipicephalus sanguineus (assembly GCF_013339695.2). Taxonomy (NCBI): domain Eukaryota; kingdom Metazoa; phylum Arthropoda; class Arachnida; order Ixodida; family Ixodidae; genus Rhipicephalus; species Rhipicephalus sanguineus. The sequence continues at coordinate 207,674,393 of NC_051180.1, forward strand.
GAGATAAGTTAAATGCAAGCGAAGTTACGTTTCTACTTCTCAAATAACAGAGTTAACCGATGTGGTAGTCACCTGTCAGTGGCTTTCCAGTAGTAGCAGACGACCCACCAAGACCGATCCTTACGCTACCGCAACGCCACCACCTGGCTGGGGATTGTGGTAAGCCGCTCCACGCCAATGGAAGGCCTTTGCGATTTGCCAACTGAAGCTATGTAATAACGTTGGTCGGTGCAGGGCCGAGCGCTTTTTCCGCATCATTACACGAATGTATGGTCGTATCCCACATAAAACACACAAAAGGTCCATAATTTCGAGAGACAACCAGGTAAGCAAGGAAAGGAAAGGCTTAAGTTAGACTATATACAATGCAATAACTCAAGATCATTATACAATCTGCCTTTTTCATTCTCCTGTGCTGCCCTCTTGGTAGGCCTTTGGTAGGCACTGGGACAACAGGTATTCCCAGAACTAAAGACTCCAAGATGGAGGGGCATTTCGCGACTTCTCCGCTAGGGAAAGGGTGCATGCACGGTTGCATCGTGAAAAAGGCAGATGTCAACCATTCAATACAGCTAGAACTATAACAATTCAATACAACCAGAACAATTCAATATAACTATGAACAATGTGAAACACATAAAGTAGTAAATAAAGTATGTAGCTTGAGTGTAGGGAAGGGGTGTAACAAGTCTTTAGTTAGTAAATACACTCAAACCTCGATATAACGAACACGGATAAAACGAATTACCGGTTATAGCGAAGTAAATAAGAATAGTCTTGTAATAGATACAGTGTTACAAATAAACGTTTATAACGAATTTTCAGATATAATGAAGTTATTTTCGTGGCACATGTGACTTTGTTATAATGAGGTTTGAGTGTAGTATTTATGCATTAAGTGTGCGAGGTAGAGAGCCAACCATTTTTTAAGAACAGAAGTTTGTGCGTGCACATGCCATGCGCAATATTCACTATGTCTTGTGATGAGGAAAAAAAACTAAGCTTAGCTGCAGCAATGCTGATACACAAAACAATACCTTCCAGTCATAAAGCTGTCGCAGCAGAATTTCCAAACTTCGTCTTTTTTATGTGGCTTAGGCATCAAAAGTCTTCAAATTACTTACTGAGGAGATGCAAAATGGGTGCCAGCTTCACAAATGACATTTAACAGGTTTTTGATCAGGAGTGGCCAAAGGTTACACAGAGCAGCTATGACAAGCGGTATGTGATCTACCAAGGGCCTCTTTGCAAAAATACTGCATGGAAACTGCTTTAGAATATGAAAACACGTCAATGTTCTCATGGAACACTAAACATGAACTTTGTGGAGCCAAAGCCAAACATTGTGGTGACACACAGTGTGACAACTCGTTTACAGTTCCTTGCAAGAGCTTCGCAATGACTGTTTTACACCACGAGGAGAAAGGTAATTTACAATCAATCCTCGGTCAGCAAGAACTTCATCACCATTAGTGAGCATTTTAAAAAATGAAAATGCTGGCTGATGCGATGAAACAACTGCTTGCTTGTCCATTTTTCATATAAACACAATAAAGCTGCTTGGTGTAATCGCACCGAGAGCATTGGCTGCGTTGTGTGATTTACACTGCCTGTATGTCCCGGTTCTTTGAAATGGCTTGCCAGGCCTCTCAGTGTACAGCTCAAAGCAACCCATTATGCAGGTAGCCAACAGGAAGTCTGCAAAGCTCTCAGCAAGGTAAAGTTTGCCAAATCACATCTCTGAGCAACCGGAAATCAAGGTAGTTGCAAAAATATTTTGCTACTTCTGACACAATGAAGCAGGAAATTCTGCTCACTGCACATGTACAGATACAAAGTAGAGGGCTCAGGTCAAAGAGTAAAAGCCCTAACCTCAGTTGCATCAGCATCAGCAGCAGCTTGAATGCCATGGCAAATAGGAACTTCACAATAGACCCTATTTATAATCTGCAAGTGGACTTCCCTGTGCTGCATATTCACCCAACTAATGGCAGCACCTGTCGTGCTTCAAGTGCAGTTGAGGCCCTAGTTGAACGCGCTGGTGTTAGTCTGGGGCTGGGGCTTGTTTATGTCAAGAGAGCCAAGTCTACATTTTCCATGTCATAGAGCAAGCAAACTGTGGTTCAAGGCGCTAAGTGACTACCCGCCACTAGTTGGGCAAAGTGCATAGCAGGAAAAGCGTGAAAAGGTCGATTAAGGTGAGAGCTCTTGCCAGCTCATCGAATGCATTTTTTTAAGAAAGCAGAGAAGAATGTAGGGCGAGACTAGAGTAAACGGTGACTTCAGTCTGGCTGACACCGTGTCGCTAAAAAATTTCCTGCTTTACATGAACCTGTACATCTGTAAGGTACGTGTAGTCCTGGTCCTCCTCTGGCGGAGCTTGAACACCCTTATCCATTTTCCTGGTGCCTTTGCAACTGCAGCCACAGGATAAGCACTTTGTTGGAACCAGGGTTTTTTTGTTGGCCCTGAAAAACAAAACGAGGCATAAGTGGAACAGCTAGTATGTGTCAAATTGTTCACATTAAAGGGACACTAAAGAGAAACAATGAATCGGTTTAGATCGATAAATTGTGCTCTGAGAACTCTAATGCCGTTAATATTGCCATCATAGGTTTATTAATAGAGGAGAAAATCAAGTCCAAAGTTTCATTTTTAAATTCCGCGCCGAAATCTCCCCGCAGTGACGTCATTGATTTCAAAGTGTATTTATCGTATTTTGGCGCCATTGGCTCGACAAAATTACCCCAAACTTTGTATGTTAAGTCTATGGCCCCCTAAGAGGACAATGTACTTCATTTTTACCGAATACGAACTACGTAGTCCCTAGTAGGCGCCTTCAAAACATGTGACGTCACGGCAAATAGTGCGGAAACTTCAAGGTGGCGTCGCCACCCACATTTTGTTTTTCGCTATTTTCTCGCTTACGAAAGCTCTGCTTGCCGTAACAATGGTACCGTTATAATCGTAATAAGATAATCTACCATCGAAGATCAACTTCCGGTTTCTCTTTAGTGTCCCTTTAAAGGGGTCCTAACGCCTCTTTCTAGTAATCCCCAAATGATCTCAGTATAGGAGTTTATTGCCTCACGAACCAATTGCTACAAAAACTTTTTGAATCTGACAATAACAAGAGGAGTTACAGAGATTTACCGCATGCTTTGAGTGCATTCTCTTCTGTGATCCTAACGAGCATGCAAGCTGCGCAGGGGCAACAATCTACGTGAGCGTGAGTCATGAACTTCACCATGCATCGTGAAATGCATTCGCCCACTCACAGTGTGATTCCTGCGCTCACTAGTGTTGCTACTGTGTAATTTTAGAACACTATAGAGTGCAGTGCTGGCTACTTGGCACCCTGTGGCAAGAAGTGCATCTGATCCAAGCGCCATCCTTGATTTGTGTCGGCAACTGGCCAGCGGCGATAATATGCTAAATGACGAAATAGAGCAGCCGCTGGCAGCTGCGAAGTGAGTGAACATGGGGCTTCTGCACGAAGAGAGGGCGCTTGAGAGAGTGGCGAATTCTCGCTACGCTTGTAAGCTCTACGTTGCATGCACAACCACAAAATTTGGCTGAGCTTCTCATAGCAGTGTGTGCTGTCCATAGGATGTGTTTTCACCAAGCCTGAAAAATAGTTCAGGACCCCTTTATATGATCTACACTTTAATTCTCAAAATTCTGAAAACATACATTGCGCACTACAGGGTGTTTCAAGAAATGTGTCCAACCTTCTCAAAAAATCAGGAAAATGCGATATTTGATTGCTGCCTTCAGAATTGGTTTTTATGTAGTGGCAGGGATTTTAAGATGGGTAAAGAAATTATTTGGGACTGTAATTAAAAAAGTAAAATTAATTAACTTTTTAATTAGTGGAGTTAGGTGGCTGTGTCAAATGGGAGAATTCTTCGTGCCAGAAACCCAACCCAACTTTGAGATTTCGAAAAAGTGGCCTCTAGTAATAATTACGAAGTAATGAAATTCAACTAAATTCAATGGCGAAACCTAAACAGAAACATGGAAGTACGTAACTGCCATATTCTTCTAAGACGTCCAAAATGAGTGAATGACTTTTTCTGTAGAGGTAGGCATCTTAAGATGATGGGAGACATGACTTGAGACAGTAATTAATAAAATTAAATTAATTAACTTTTTAATTAGCGGAGTTAGGTGACTGTGTCAAATTGGGGAATTGAAGTTCTTCGTGCCAGAAAGTCATCCCAACATTGATATTTCGAAAAAGCGGTCCCTAGTAATAATTACGAAGTAATGAATTTCAACCGAATTCGATGGCTTTCGCTGTTGAAAGCCGTTGCATTTCGTTGAATTCCATTACGCCACAACAATTACTACAGGACGCTTTTTCGAAATCTGAAAGCTCGGATGGGTTGCTCGCATGAAGAACCTCAATTCTTCCATTTGAAACAATAACCTAACTCGACTAATTAAAAAGTTAATTAATGTAACTTTCTTAATTACTGTCCTAAATGATGTCCTTAACTGCCTTAAGATTCCTGCCGCTACAGAAAAAGCAATTCTGAAAGCCTCGAGCAAATATCGCACATTCCTGATTTTTTAAGAAGGTTGGACACATTTCTTGAAACACCCTGTATAGCAGGTGCAAATGCACAAAATCATGCATGAGAAAACTATGAAAAATTCAAAAACATGGATACTGTGAGTGCAATTGTAAAAGAAAGACAGACTAAATAATGTAGCTGACTGGGCTAGTGGATATTCATACTGAAGCTAAACAGTTCAAAAAAGCACGGCTACAAAAAGCAAACACACACAACAGCGCTTGTCCAGTGTGTTTGCTTTTCGCGGCCATGCTTTTTTGCGCTGTTTAGCTTCAGTATGAAAGGCAGACATTTTTTCTGTCTAGACATCAGAACTCGGTAAGCGAATGTGGTGTACCCACATGGAGGAGACCAGTAGTTAATGAATGGAAACTGTGACATCCTCCAAATCATTGCAATTTCTCAAATCGCTGTCAAGAGAAAAAAAGCTATATGGCTTTGGAACCCAAAGCTACGGCCATTACATTTCTGGGGCAACCACTATACCACATTCTTGGAGGGGGATTTCTACACACTCATTTCGTCAAACCTGTGACATTGATTCAACTTTTATTTATTTACTCGGCTACACGGTGGCATCACCTGATGCCTGGTTAGCTTAGAAAGTACAGTACGTATCCCAAAAAGGCACTGGTCCTGCATAACAAATTTATGTTCACTTGTAATGCTCTTCTTCTGGCTTTTCTTTGTGCTGATTTATAACAACTGGGACATCTCTTATTTTTCATTGAATGTTTGTCTTTTTTCAGCTTTACAGATGTCCAAAGAACTTCTTTTTCACTCTATACTTGAGAGGTTCAACTCAGGGACATTTCTGTTTGTAACAGTTATCTCTTAAAAAGCCTGTCCCCTGACATTCTGCATAAATGCGCCTTTCCATTATTTCATGATGTTAGGCCTATGCAGTGGTGATGACTGAAACGAGGGTTGCTGTGCAAAATGCTGGAAAAGCTAGCATAAGGGCAAATTTTGTAGTCTATTTCTTAGGAAACAACAGCCATTTCAGGCATGCAATTCCAAGCTCATAGTGGGTACCTGTGAAACTCCAATTCCATTACAGCCAAAATAACAGCAAATGAAGAAAAGTCAAGTGTTGTGTAACATTCATACTTTCCCGTTTGTGGCCCCTGGCACCACACATGTGCCAACATAGCCAACTTGTATGAAACACAAACTCCAACACAGCAGTGTGAAACTCACAGGAATACATTGAGCTGTTTATCATCCATGCACATATCAGGCATGCCATCCTTGGTAGATGCAGGGAACCAGGTTGAAATAGCTCTGCGGCAGGAGCGAGTGCATTGTGATTGACAAGGGCTTATCATTGTCTGAATATATATGGAGGAACAATTAACGTAGCTAAGAGGTCAGATGTTCTTCACATGACCGTGACGGCATAAATTGATAACATGGCTACGTGTTGTTTCATACGCAGCATTGTGGCCTCGTAACTGTACAGCGGTGATGCCTGAATTCATGGGATTAGATTTTTGACTGCATAACCGTAAGTGAACAGATCCCTATGGCTACAATGCTAAAATAATTTCACGGCAAAAGTGCACCCTCACGCATTTCATCCAAAATGAAGTGTTTAACAGCATACCTGAAGGCCCGCTCGTATGTGACAATGCCAGGTCCGAGTTGATTCTTGGCAGGAAGGCTGTCATTCATGTCATCGTCGGCAAATGCCGCAGAATAGTCGTCATTTGGCTCGTCAGCCACGTGGTGCTGTGGGCTGCTGCCAGTTGAAGGAGCACCAGGCCACAGCTGAGATGGGGCGGTATGCGTGACTCGTCTTCTTCCCTTGTAAGGGACATCCTAAAAACATTAAAGGCAAGAATGAAAGAAAGGAGGGAGCATTAAAGGCTCAAACCTTCATAAAAAAAACCAACAGATAATGAAGGCAAGGAAAGTATAGGGGATGTTAACTGTACTGTTTTGACTGTATTGTAGTAATTGTGATATGGATGTGAAGAAAGTGGAGTGGACGAAAAGACAACTTGCCGACGGCAGGGGCTGAACCTGCAACCTTCGGATAACGCGCCGGATGCTCTACCAATTGAGCTACAGAAGCGGTTGTCCTCTCGTCCACTTTATCCGCTATTTATGTGCATTTAAACCTCGGAGTGTTAGTCAGTGCCGCTCATAGCCATGACAGAATGTGTGGAACACTTTTTTTTTTTCCCAGCTGGCGTCACATAGCATGTGATCTTTGCACAAGCGGCAAGAAGTTACACGCTCTGATGGAAGAACTGAATAAAGTTGCACAGGACTCACCAGTGTTCCAAGACGAAGTGTTGGGTAAGGATTGTCTTCGGTTGGGCGCCCATCAACAAAGTGAACAGAACATACCTGAAAAACAAAAAAGAAAAGGCTATTTATCTAGTATTTAAAACGGTTTACTTTTACTTAAAACATAACAGAGAAAGCCACATAAACGAAAACCTGGCACGTGGATAATGCATATGGTTCTCATTGCAAACAACCGCGTATGCAAAAGTAGACAACGGCAATGCGCTGCCAGCCAACTTCATCTCAAATAATCTCATAATTTGATGGTGTCAAAAGAGGCCACGAAAATAGAAGAAATTTCAAACTCACCATTTTGACATTATGTGATTAGCGGTATTTTAAGGCAGGGGTAACTATAATTAGCTGTTTGTCTCAGCATTGTGCGCGATGCCTATTTGAGATAAGCATGCAAGCAACGCTTCCAGCCTGAAATGCTGGAAATAATTTTGTCCTGTCGTGTCGACACAGCTTTCGCTTCGCGCACCTGTTGCACGCCAAAACGCCGGTTATTTGCTATAATCACGTACACGCCGTGGTAAGTTAGCAGGAAACGTGTCGTGCTGCTAAGCTCGAGAACCGGTCACTGCGGCTGCATTTCGATGGGGGCGAAACCCAGGTGGTCCAAAATTAATCCGGCGCGCCCTTACGACGTGCCTCATGATCGCATCGTAGTTTTGGCACGTAAATGCACGTAGTTACGTGGATTGTTGCGATCGCACCGTGATTCCGATAGAGCAGCGAAACCGATTTATGTAAAATGAGACGGCGGGAAAATAGACTCGCCAAGTTTCACGATTTCAAAGTGCGATTCGGATAGCACTATCTGCAGGAATTATCGCCGCAATTAGCACGACGTGCGCGTTCGCCCTGATCAACAGCTTACCCTCGACGATGTGCCCGGATCGAAGTCCTCTCTCTGTAGGTTCGCTAACCAGCACTGTCGGACGAGCTTGTTCTTCTCTCCTTGGGGAATCCGGTGCATGGAAAACGGCCTCGGGCACGGGCACTCTTGATGCAGCTGTGGAGCGTGCATTTCACACACCGAGGCTTTCCACTGCCTGATGTCTCCATCACGGTTTTTGCATCCTACCACAGCACACGTTTTCCCATTAAGTCTCCACCGTGCTCTCGGCATAGTGCAGAATCACACAGCAGGCTGTAACAGAATTACGTTGCTTCGGCGGCTACGGCGCCTTTGTTTACGCGTCGAATGCATCGAAGGCCAAGCACGCGGCGCGCTGGTGGTGCCATCTGGTTGCAGCCTTGCAGCTGCCAATGCAAAGGCCAGCACGCTATTGTGGCCTCTGAGATTGCCTTCAGCAAGGCGCCAATCGCATAGGTAGCATAGGCCGCCACGCGGTTTTGACGCTACCGCTAGACGACACAGCGTCTCTAGAGAAAGCAAACATACAGTGCCTAGAAGTATATTCTAAGCACTGTACTATGGTTGCTACGGGTTGCTACGGTCCCAAGCTCAACGGGCCAAAACCAGTCCCCAGAAACTAAGGACCAGTTTCGGTTTCAAGAAACATGCGCGCTCGTAGTGGTTGCCGGGCATGTTGCCGGGCGTCTTAAGATCTCGTGGAAAGAAACTAAGGTTAATGTGGATGTTCGCATTCACAAGTGCTTAAATTGACCGAACTGTAAAGAAGCCTTCGTTTGTTTGTTTGTCTTTTTTAGTTCTTATTTCGTGAACTTTAAATGGGCGAAGCGCGGGAAGTGGTTGACTCGTGTTCGTAGCGCTTTCCTCCGCTCACCCTTACCACTCGCTGAGCGATATTTTGATCGCACTCGTTTTCCGTGTGAAGAATACGGAAAAGATGAGCCATTTTGAGGCGTGCAGCGAACGGAAGCCGCAGTCAGCCACTTAGCCACTTCGAGCAGGTCAACCAAGTCAGGGCCGTAAGTAAGGGGGGCTTGAGGGGGTTCTTACACCCACAAAATTTTTTCATGCTTTAACTTTTCGGGTGGCACTAAAATACTTTCACGCCTTCACAGCGACCACTAGTTGCCAAAGTTAGCCGTTCTACACACAAACAACCCCCGAGAAAAATTCAATGGGCACGGCCCTGAACCAAGTACACCAGACTCGAAGATGACTAAATCATACGTTTTGCGCGACTGTGTGGTGTTTTAACACCAGGATTTCCAGTTCCACGAAGGTGTTCAGGTTTCCTAGTGACAACGGGTGAGCACACGTATTTCAGACTTTTATTTGAGGAAGTAGTAATTTTGCTTGAGTACACAAGATCCTCTGCAAGCCTGACTGGACTGACATAAGCGCAATGTAGAAAATAGATAGAAAGAAACAGGAAGAAAGCCATAGAAAGAAAGAAGAACATAAAAATAGAGAAATAAAAGGAAAAAAATTAAGACACAAGAAAAGAAATAAAGGCAGAGAAGGACATATAGAAAGAGCGAAAGAAATATACACAAAAAAGATAGAAAAAATAAACAGAGAGCAAGATGAAAGAGAGAGAAAGAAACCGATACACGAAAAAAGAGACAAAAAAAAAAACAGAGAGGAAAACGGAGAGAGAAACAAAGAGATAGATAGGAAGCCGAGAGAGAGAAAAAGAAAGGGAATGAAGATAAGTAAAAATAGAAAGAGCGGGAAAGAGAAAAATAGAGAGAAAAAGAAAGAAACAGATACAAAGAGGAGAAACAGAGAGAAAGAAAAAAAATAAAGAGAAACAAGGAATTAAGGCCACACAGCTGCGCTCTTCCTTCAGGCTTGTCACCCTCTCGTGCGAAGATGTCATAATTTTTTAGAGTATATATACGTAATCAGCACATGCAACAGCACATGCCCCCGTCTTGCACATATCAGTGCAAAATTGGCACACAAGTACAAAATGCAGATAATGCTTCCACTTGCTGAAATAGTTTACATACCAAAAGAAGAGTACAGGCACATACAGTGAAATATAGATCAATGCAGTTCCCCATGGTACACGTAAACTTTGATTGCTCAAGAAAACTTGCAGAATATGCTGTTGTACGAGGAAATTAACAGCGTGAACGCTTCCACGTTGATTCATGAGAGTTCGTGGCCTGCCGTCTCTGCATCCTGCCATATTCTCTGCCAGGCAGTGCTTTTTCGGGCAATGGCTGATCCAGGCAACGCTCGGTGGCGTTGATTCAGCCGGAGGAGGGGGGGGGGGGGGGAGGAGTTGGACAATCGCCCCCACCCCAAAGCCACTGTCTCATTAATAGGGCTCCGTGTTTTCGGTGTTTATTTTTCTTGAAAGTCGGCGGGTGTTTATCCGAGTTGATATTTTTGGCGGAAATTCGGCGTTTATCGGAGCTTTTTTTTCTCGTAACTCCCCAATTCTCCAGAATTTGGAGTTTTGCATTATTCCCGAAACCCCAAAATCTTCGATCAATTCATATCTGAATACTAAAACATGAAAACACACAAAGCACATTTTTTCCTAGAAGGTTTGAATGAACAAAAACGTATAAGAGAAATACTTGAACACATAACACCTGTCTTTGTGCGTATAACTACCTTATGCTTAAAGCTTATTGTAAAACAGGCAAGCATACTTTGCGAAGTTGCTGTCAGTAATCGAAGCGCGCTCCTTTCGATTGACGACTCTCAGCTTTGAAAATGCCCTTTCAACGTTAGCGATATAAACAGGAAGCGCCAGAAGACGCAGCGCGCAGCGAGAAAACACTGGCCACTGGACACTGTGAAGTCTCCAAAACGACAGGGGTTCAACAATGTTGCATATTTCATAGCACTGATAGTTCGCAAAATCATTCAGGAGCTGGCTCATGTCGTCAGTTTTAAGAAGCACTAATTGAAAAGTAGGCGCATATAGGTTTCGTATACGCGCTCATGCTTCACACCTGGATTCACAATTTGAACACAGTACCAATACGATTCTTTGGTGTACTGGAGTTGATCGCACAGGTTCCTCTCAGATGTCTGTCTCCACGGTTCGGCGACAGCAGCGTAGTATCCGTGAAAGTCTGCGACAGTCCTTAAGCGGTCAGTCTTGTCAAGGAGGTCTAACAGACTTGTGATATCTGATGCGAAGACCTCGGTTGGATCACGCCATTGACTGCGCATGAGGACTGCGTGCAAACGAACCCCCAGTACGGGGTAAACTTGGTGTACCAGGGTACTCTCTGCCTCAAGTTCCTTGATGATTGAGAGCACGGCACACGAATTGGTCTTCAGAAACCTCATTTTAACAAGTCGTGCACAGCTTCAGGCGGCGAAATAAGATTCTTGGGCTTCGTTCCCTTGGCTTCGTCGCTTCTCAAGAAAGTCAAAATGGCGCGCCAGTAGTCCAAAATATCTCCTAGAGCTTCATAAAAAGATAACCACCTCGACGGATATACGGTTTTCAGCGACTTGATCATGCCCATGGCCAAGCACACAAGACCAAACTTACGGCGCAGCTCCCGCGACGACTTCAACAGTGCAGGAAAGTGCACAACAAAATCGTGAACTACAAACGAGCTTGTTTTGATTCCATCCTTCAGAGCGTTGTTGAGTAGGTGGCACGGATCTTTGAAGTGAACCGCCTTGAATTCGGAGTTGAAGAGTTGCAAGTCCTTGTGAAGCTTCTGGATGTAGGAAGCTGAGTCGGAGCACAATACAGCTACGTCGCCTAATACAGCTACGCGCGGTAAACTTTAAATCGGTCAAACCAGAATATGTATCAATGAGCGCTTAGAACTTGTCCTTTCGATAAAGAGCGGAACCAGGTCATATTGGCCCTTGAGCGAGCGAGGAACTTTATTGAAAAAGACCAAAGGGATCGGGATAAGGGTGGAAGCCAAGAGGCTACATCTCTTCACCCGGTCGGTGGCTCCACCCAGGTCGGCACGGGAAGATGTAGCCCCTCTGCTACGGCCCGGGCCCTTCGGACAGTCCTTGAAATCGGAGTTTATTGAATAAATCCGAATTGTAAAAAATTTTACCGGCGAATGTTTATCGGATTTTTTCGGATAAAACTGAAAACACGGAGCCGTACTCATTAACCACAACTCGCGTCGACAAAGTCAAGCAGGGCGGTCAACGCACGCTTTAAGGAGTGACAGTTCGGAATGTCGCATTTCGCATTCTTTGTTCTATTCTTTAGGGTTGCCATCTGTCCGGTTTTAGACCGGCCCGGCCGGTTTCTTATATAGTGGGCCGGTTACCGGTCCGCACCTGAGACCAGCCGTCAATGGCAGGTTTTTTTTGTTTGTTTTTGTTTTTTGCCATAATATCGCAATTATTTTCTGGAGCGTTTTATAAGCGTCAGTTCAACTTATGACGGCAACTATTTATCGTCAGTCACAAAAACTCTTACGTTATTAGCCCCCTTTTAAGATCCCTTCAAGCGTCGATCATTGGAATAGACCATGTTATTGCTCGAGTTTGTATGTGTGAATATCACACATGTTTGTGGCATATGCATGGTGTCCGTGTCAACGTTCGTTTTTGTCTACAATATGTCCCATGGCCTGGTGGATTCAGACGCAAAGAAGAGCTTTTTATGGACGAAGTATCTGCGGCGCTCCTTTCCGGTGCAGCACATTTAGGGCAACAGCCAAAACCTCGCTCACTTTTAGCTCAAGCGCGCCATTCCAATCGCGGGTATTTTTATGCAACAATTAGACTATAGGTTAGCTCAGTGTCGTGTTTTTATGTGCATGTATATTAAGTTTATTGCGCTCAAGAAAAGCTATGATGCATTAAATGGCACTGCATGCCAAAGAGTTAACATGGCGTCTATTGTCTAACCCCCTTTCGTCCCCTCCTCTCCACCCCCACCCACCTGCCGAAGAGCCGTTTTTTTTTCCAGGTTAAGGTGGCAACCCTAGCTCTTCCGTTTCTTGGCCTTCGGGCGGCGACGGTCGAGGCGGTCACGAGGCAGCTGCGTTCTTGCTCCGGTTCATCAAGCCCTCAAGACAGCTGAGTGAGCACTCAAGGTTTTGCCTAAGGGTCGGGCGGATCTAAATAGTAGTGGTTGGAAGGTGATTTACTGTTTTATCGGCTGCTAGCACAACTGATGTCGACAACTTCTCCTGGTGATGGCCCGGGGCGGTCTCCGCCTTGGTCAGCCACTCTCTCACCTGATCAAATGCCGCTTGAAGCGTTTTTTCGCAGTGGTGTGAGCAGTATTCCTGTAGCGCTAGTGCCCCTGCACGGAGGATCCATTCGGCTTACCAACCCGAAAGCGGTGCAGGCGGAACTACAGGCGGCCACGCGCCATTATCTTCACATTACTGATGTCCGGCAGTTTGGCAAAGGTGGGATTGTCTGCCGATCGCCGGACCAGGCTTGTGTGTATGATCTTCTAAAATGCTCGTCATTTGGATCAATGCAAGTGAGTGCTTTCGTCCCACCGCACCTTGCCTGCACCAAGGAAATTGTTCGCGGAGTAGAAGCTACGTTAAGCCCAGCAGAGACACTTGAGAAGCTTTCCGCAGCTGGTGCGATAGCAATTTACCGGTGCAACAGAATGGTCGACAACAAACGAGTGCCAACAGAGTCGGTGATTGCCACGTTTGCAGGTACATCATGCCCTTCGGAAATCAAAGTGTGGCCGCTGATTTTTAGAGTAGATCCGCTTGCCTCGCGTCCATTACAATGTCGCAACTGCTGGCGATATGGACACAGTTTGGGAGGTTGCAAATCTGGCATGCGATGCTGTATGTGTGGAGAGGGTCACTCCCCGAACGACTGCACTGCTCAGTCGCACAAGTGTTGCCTGTGTGGGGGTGCTCACAAAGCTGATGAACCCACCTGTCCAGCTAGAGCGCAGGAAATCCAAGTCTTAGAGATTATGGATAAAAGGCGGTGTTCGCGAAGAGAGGCTATTTCAGCTGTAAAGGAAAGAGAACATGGATATGCTAGCGTAACGGCACGACACCAGGCGATGACTGATGCAAATATTTCGCAAGTGATAGCAGAAGCTGTAGAAAAAGCTATGGCCAAAATGATGGAAAGAGTAGTAGAAAGTGTGACGGAATGCCTTAGTGGATTATTGGCATCTCAAATGGGACTAATGGCTCAAGCGGGGACTATTCAGTCAGCGGGTCTCAACCGAAACGCTCTTCCTTCGCAAGTTGATGGTTTAAATGCGATTCCATCTAATGAAGGCCCGATTTCAAGCTTTCCTACAAAAAGCGGTAGCTGTCTGGGCTCGCAGGCCTCCACAGCAGATTCACAGGAAAACGCAAGCATGGATGTTGACTCGCGCGTACAGAAACGAAGGGCTTCTCCCCTAAATGCGATTGATACTATTCAGAGCTCGAAATCAAAGAAAATTTTCCCGCAGGTCAAGGCAACAGCTAATATCTTGGAAGAGGCAGTAGCCTCTGCGGTGCTTTCACCACCGGAAGGTAGATGAAAGTACTGCAGTGGAACTGCCGATCAGTATTTGCTGCTTCTACAGATTTAAACGTTTTAGTTTCCCGGATTTATCCGGATGTAATCCTACTACAAGAAACTTGGTTATCTCCTGACAAATTCTACAGTTTGTGTAATTACTAGGGGTGTGCGAATATTCGAAAGTTTCGAATATTCGTCGAATATTACATTCGAAATATTCGTATTCGATTCGAAAATTGTGTATTCGAAAAGTTTCGAATATTCGATAACTTCGAATATTGGAAAATTTGAATATGCGATTCGATTATCATGCATAAAATAACTCGTCCTCCACATTTCTGCTGCGTTCGTATCGCTAAAAACGTTGCCCAGAGGAGCGATAAACATCGTAAGTACACGGAGGCACGATATCTGCCTGCGACGAGCGCCTCAATACGTATGATTTATTGCTGGTGCATCTCCGACATGCAGCGCTGTTGGCGATCATGTAACCGTGCATTTGCAATATTATGCGGCCGTAACGTGCCGCACTACCACTCGTTCACTATGCGGGACCACTTCTGAAGAAAGACAGTGACCCACGTGAGTGGTGGCGGACTGTTCAGATACCCCAGTCTGGCAACGCTTTGCCCCATGTACCTCCCTATACCAGCCACTTCTGTTCCAAGCGAGCGTGCCTCTTCAGTGGCAGGAAGGGGGGGGGGGGGGGGGGGGGGTGAGAGTTGTCTCTGTTACAAGGGAGCGCCTGCTGCCTGATCATGTGGAGCAACTCATATTTGTTCATGGTAACATGTAGTCATTACTTTCATTGTGCCGTGATATTTGCTTGTGTTGTGATGTGCATTGTGCTAGCCTGGACATTGTGTTCTGGAGATAGCAGTGTATGTTGTGTTGCCAGTCAGGCTGTTAATGTTTTTCTTTTTCCAAATAGCTACATGTTAAATAAAATATTGTTACAGTGGAGGCATTTTTCCTTTGATATTCGATATTCGATTCGATATTCGATTCGATATTCGAAGGTGGATATTCGTATTCGATTCGTATTCGAAAAATCTGATATTCGCACACCCCTAGTAATTACCGATCATTTCGATTAGATCGTCCATCCAGAGGTGGTGGTTTGCTTACCTTTGTATCGAATAGATTTTGTCACAGAGCACAAATATCATTTCAGTTAATGTCTACAGAAAGTGAAATTTTGGCGGTAGAATTAACTCTTTCAGGAGGTTTCACATTTTCATTGGTTAATGCTTATTTTCCTTTGGGTGTGCTGGATACACGGACATTAGATTCAATTCTTCTAAGTTGTGGAAAAAAGATCGTACTAGCTGGAGATTTCAACTCTCATCATATATCATGGGGATTCAAAACAGACCAATGTGGAAAGCGTCTATGGGACTGGGCGGCATCCAATCAGTTCAGTTGCCATAACACGGGATCATTAACGTTTCTGCGGGGTCAGTTTAGATCGGTATTGGATCTTACGTTTTCGGGTCCAGGACTTTCGGTAGTATCTTGGGAGACATTTGAGGCTGGGACCAGCAGCGATCACATTCCAGTGGTATTCGAGATCAATTGCTCACAGTACTCTACACAGGTTAATGTTCGTTCGTTTATTGATTATAAAAGATTTAAAATGCATTTGCAGAAATCTTTTATTCCTTTAGCTGAGAATCCGTGCAGCGTGCGTAATATTTGCGCTATTCTCGACTCCTCTCGAAAGCAATCGGAGTTCGAAATACAGGGAACGAAAGACCCTACTTCAAGAAATTGGTGGAATGACGACTGCTCGAGGGATTATAAGCGACGGAAAGCAGCGTGGAAGCAGCTCATGCACAATCAGTCTCCTAGAAACTGGAAAAACTACAAGTTTATTGCAGGGACATTCAAACGAACAGTAGCGAGAGCAAAGGACGAATACAACGTTCGCCATTTTGAATTTCTGTCAAAGTCTAAAAATAAGAGCGCGCTGTTCCGGTATTTAAGATCAATCAAATTAATTCCGCGTTCCTTAAATATAGAATCAATTGTGCTAACTACCCAAGAAATAGAAGACTCTCTAGATGTAATAGCCAGAGGTTTGGAGGTTAGATTTTCTTCCTGCATTCCTTCAACTTTTGTGCGACAAGACAGTCTCGAGTATGGTGAAGAGGTGTCATTGACTGAGTTATCCTCAGTGGTATCAGGTTTACCAGCGGCAGCCCCAGGTCCTGATGGCATCGCTACAAAGATGTTGAAAATTTTCTTCGATGTCGCTCCTAATGTTTTATTGGATACCATAAATTTTTCGATTAGAAACACTTGGATTCCTTCAGTGTGGAAAGTAGCTAAGGTGATTCCCCTGCTTAAAGATAAAAATAAAGGGTATGCTCTTGACAACATTCGACCGATTTCGTTAACATCCAATTTTGTCAAATTAATTGAGAGATTATTACACGCACGGATAACCAAATTTGTGACCGCTAAAGGATTATTGAGTCCCTGTCAAATTGGATTTAGACCAGGGATGTCAATATGGTGTGCACACGTTGATCTGGAGAGTAGAATCCAGCTAGCACGGCGTCAGAAACAGTACGCAGCACTAGTTACTTTAGATATCTCTAAAGCGTACGATAGCGTAGAGTACCCGATTTTACTTGAAAGAATGAAAGAGATTGGCTTGCCTGACTATTTCATTGCGTGGACGACTGAATTCTTGCTGGACAGGGAGTTTTACTGCATACAGAGTGGTATTTCAACTGGTAAATTCAGACAAACACGCGGTGTTCCTCAAGGAGCAGTGTTGTCACCGCTATTGTTTAATATATTGCTCAGCTCCATTCCTCGTCATCGAAACGTAAACACGTATGTTTATGCTGATGATATAGCTTTCTTTGCCTCGGCGGATGACATTCAGTCACTGTACGACCTTTTACAAGGATACTTGTCCGCCTTGGAATATTGGCTCGACAGTATTCGTTTGACCATTAACGTACAGAAGTGTGCAGTTCTGTCATTCTCTCCGCTAGACAACATAAATATATCCCTTTCATTTCATCAAGCAGACATTCCCCAAGTGCAAACAGTCAAGTACCTCGGAATTATTTATGATGGAAAGCTTAACTGGCGTATGCATATTGAACATACGGCGACTAAAGCATCACGTTCGATGGGAATACTCAGAAGGATCAGCAATCATCGATGGGGCATGCGCAGAGACACACTGATAATGATTTACCGTATGTATATACGCCCTATACTGGAGTTTGGATGTGCCTTATTCTCCGGCGCACCAGCGTGGAAGTTAAATCCGCTAGTTTTGCTTGAACGCCAAGCACTTCGCTGGTGCCTTGGGTCACCAAAATTTGTAGCAAATGCAGTTCTATATAAGGAATCCCGAATCCCATCTTTGAACACTCGATTCAAAATATTAACAGTTCAAACATTCTTAAGGCTCTATGAATCGCCGATAAGACGAGACCAATATGTATTTATAAGCCAGCCAGAACTGTTTTTTAATGTCTCGTGGCCTCGGTTCCACACCCCACAGGTGATTCTTACACAGCGGCTATTGGACCCATTAAAGATAAACCTTAATGATATAATGGTAATGAATAATAGATTGAGTTCATTGGCGATATCATATGATGATATATTCCCTAACAACGCGAAGTTACTTCCTTGGAATGTACTGAATGGACTTTTTCAAGATCACTTAAATCAGATTAGTACGACTGTTGTGATAGCAACTGATGCTTCGCAGTGTGAGGAAAAGGCCGGTGTTGGAATTTTTTCCACACACCTAGACTGGTCCTTTTCTGTAAGACTACCTGACCATACACCAATATTTTTGGCTGAATTCTTAGCTGTCATTTTGGCCCTGCGTAAGCTTCCCGTCTCCATAACTTCAGTGGCTATAGTAACCGATTCATTATCATTGTGTTCTGCTTTAACAACCCCAGCTGAATCACATACTCTGAGATTATTGCGCGCACTTGGTCCACAGCATTTGCGAAACCTGCGGTTAGTATGGGTTCCGGGGCATAAAGGGATAGTATTGAATGAAGTTGCGGACACTTTGGCAAAGGCTTCCCTTGCAGGCCCAGTCCTTGATCTACTTCCAGTTACGGCGTTCGTCGCTGCGGCCAGATTTAGAAAGCACGCTTTATCATTGCTTACTCCTAGTCTCGCTTCATCACCAGATTTTCAACACCTTCAGTTCCCTTGGAGCAGAAAATGGTGTAAAACAAGGCAGATAGAAGTAGCAATGACAAGATTGCGCTGTAGGATCCCAACTCTTAATTTATACATGCACAGAGCTGGTCTGGCGATCTCTCCTACATGTTCCTTTTGCAATGAGGCAGAAACAATCGAACATTTCTTGCTGGAATGCCGACGTTTTTCCTCTCTCAGAAAACGAACCATTGAAATTGTAATGCGGCACCTTGATCTGCCAGTTACTTCAACTATACTGTTATCATTTGGGGCTTCTGTGCTGGGGCACTCGGACGGGAATATATGCAGTGCTATCGAAAAATTCATATGCGAATCAAATCGTCTTATTCGACACATCAACCGCTAATAATTTTTAAAATTGTCATAATGACATAAACAATTTGGCCGTTTGGCAGGTTATGCAACACGGTCTAATCAAAAACTAAAATTAATTAAAAAAAAAAAAGAAGACGCTTCATTCTAATTGATACAGTAACGTCTATTAGCTCTTAAAATTTTCAGACTTTATGATCCGCCCGACTCTTGGCCGATCCCCCTGAGTGGGTAGGTGCCATCATCCAAGGAGCATCATCATCATCATCATCTAGCTCTTCCTGTGTCTGTAAGAAACACTCCAGTTGGAAGTAAGCGCTCATTTTTGCCGTTTCTGTGTCCCTTATCCTTATAATGGTACATTCAATGGGGTAGTGAGGGTAAGCCGATCTTTGAATGCTATTCTTGGATGTTCGAGCGTTGGAAAAGAAAAGCGTGTCAAGAGGAGGCGCGTTCCAATGCTTTGTTTCGGGAAGACTTCTTCATGCATGGCCTTATCTATATAGAGTAGAGTCAATGGGAAGTGAGTTCTCTGTATTTTTCCAAGGTGGCGCAAACAATTGTGCAAACAGGAAATTATAATCTCCTCCCCGCCCTCTACCTCTCTCCTCACCTCTTCACCCTTCAGGCTCGACTTATATATGAAGAAAACTCACAGGGTCCCTTAAGCCTTCTTCTTCTTCTCAATCGATGCATTGATCCTCCCCTGCTCCCCTCCGAAAGCTTTTTGCCCCTAACGCGGTTTTGCACTCCCTCCAGGATCGGAGGCAGTGCAAGCTCTCTGCACTTCACTTGGTTTTGCATTGCCTCCGAGATCGGCCCACCTTTGACCAATCGACGATGTCACGTGATGGCGTCATCATGTGACGTCATGTTGTGTGACGTCATGGTTTTATCTTGGCGACGTCACAAATTTTGGCGATGATGACGTCATACGGTGACGTCCTTTTTTGCATCAGTCGTGTTGACACCGCCGATGCCAACACCTACGGTCAATTCTCGCGTTTGATGAGGCACCTAAGGCTTCTCCGGTGACCTACCGCGAATTTCTTTCGCCGGAAAACGGCCTCATGAGGGAGCGCAGGACCACCGGCGCACCTCACCTCATGCAAGGCGGCATCGGCTGCAGCGCGATGCCGACTTGCAGCGCTGTTGGCTGCTCAAATAGCATTTTGATAAGAGACAAGGTTTTTTTGTCGTTACACGAGGAATAGAAAACATCAAACGGTGAGCGAGTTGGCTGCATCGTATCGCAGGGAGGACTTTGACGGCCACCGAGAGAGGTTTTGCAAGGTATGAGTCGATCGTTACTAAATTCTTTCGCGTACGCATCCTCCACAAAGTCTTTTAGAAGCTTACGCTTAGAAAAAAAAAAAGCCGCGTGACATTACCAGATTCGTGTTCTCGCACGTTTTTGATAATAAGCATGATCGTTCTAACTCACTCGTATTGGCATGGGAACTTGAAACCGCTAACAGTAATTACAACGAAATCTTTAGTGCTCACGATTTCCTTGCCTTTGTCAGCACTTCCTGCATGCGAAAATACGTTTCAGCAGAGTCATATTTAAAGAACTCTGGTTCCTATCTGAGCCCCTGCGCAGCCTATATATATTCCACGCAATTTAGTCACCACATGTCGTTTAAAATTCATTCCGAAAAGCTCGGAGGCCGCTGAACTGAAGGCTTTAAAAGTATCCACGAGTTTTCTTTTAGCGCTTATTTTGTCACAGGGCATCAAGAGAGGGTGCTCATCAGGTTCGTATCATACAAAATGAGAAGTGGTACGTACATAGCGCCAATTAACCGATGCAATACACTTACTAAGTAAGCCTCTGGATATATTTTTGAGAACATGCCCGTATGCAAACCAACGTAGCTATGAATTTAAACACGCGCTTGTTCTTTTTCAGTGGTCCTGCTGTCCCCGCATCAGCTCCAACTCTGTTGGCTCTCACACCAGCTTCTTGAGGCGCCCTCCCCCACCTAATAAAAATGCATAAATGCTAGTTTGTCCACGTTGTGAAATAGGCCGCCCATTTATAAAATAGACCAGCACCAGTGCACAGTTTCACGCAAGACGCGAGAGGATAGCAGAGGCGCACCAACCAATGGCAAACTCTTACTACATGTTGCGTGCGAACAGCTTTGTGAATGTGCGTGCAGAACAGCCAACTTTCAAGCAAGCACTTCAACGCGCCGCAGGCGATAAGAAATGGGCCAATATAAACAGTGTAAGATCTGTAGTGGACGAGCGCGCCTTGCGGGTCTGGCTTACTAATGGCGGCCGCAAGTGAACGGCAAAAGGGCAATGGCGCATCTGACCAGGGATGGGACTTACGAGTTGCGTCCCCCCCCCCCTCGCCCCCCTCTCGCCCTCAGAAGTGTGCACCTGGATCCATGGCCATTTTGTTTTTCTTTTTCTTTTTGGGGGGGGGGGGTACACATGTTTACAACAGTCCAGAGGGCATGGCGGGGGATTCAACTCTTCCAGTACAGACTTCAGTCACCACAGCACATATCTTCCACATTCACTTTCATCTGTCCACATTCACTTTCAACTGTTTCAGTCACTGTCCACTTGATTCACAGCACAAGTGCACGCACCCTCTCCAGCAACTCTAACCGGGCGCTCGTTATCCACATTCACAGACATTACCTTATTAGTCATGACCTGTGAAGTAGCATGAAGCATACCGCGTCGCTTTTACATATGCCCAATTGTGAAATGCCAATTCTATACACATGCCTCTGTTAGTAGTTGCCGTTCACCACTAAGTTCAGAACATCAGCAGAAAATTCAACGGCAGATAACAGGAAGTCCAAGTGGGCTTTCGCCTTCACATCGTTAGAAAGTCCTAAGCATCCCTCGAATTTTATTTTTTTACTCACATGAACGCCACAAAGACGAAGTGAACGAAGTACACGCGTAGCTGGCGCGCTCACTTCTTTTTTTACCATTTGTTTTGGACCTCGCACGACCCCGAAACATAGACTTTTAAGGCTTTTGCCTTAAAACATGCGGGGTTTTTCTGGGGTCATCGATGAGTGCTGCCACAATTAAATGGCTCTTCGCTTTATATATCGCTAACAAAACTGCGCTCGTTTGCTTTCCAAGACGTCAAAGCTTTCCCTCCGCAAGCTATGTTCTGAATGGCTCCATTGTCTCGTCCCCCAATATTATTGAGTATCTTGGCGTTAAGATACACATTTAAAGAGGCCCTGCAACATTCTTTCAAGTAATCATGGAATGACCTCACTATGTGAGTTTATTGCCTCATGAATCCTGTGGTTCGCGGTTCTATTATCACCGTATGCACGGACGGGTATGGGCACGAAACGCGAACATGCGCATAATGAAGACATCAAGTTCACCCAGTGGCTTTGTGCTTACGGTTCTCAGCTTCTTCCTGTTCCTGGAAGAGGCTCTCATCCTCGTTCATCACGCGGTTGCGAAATGACCGGCACTTGTCCGGTGCAACCGTCACTGGCAATGTTCCGCTGAGACAGAGCAAACCGCGTAGCACTGCGTTCTTCTTTCTTCTCTTCTTTTGATGTGTCCGCCACCCGAGGTGCTGGTGATGACGCTGGTGGCATCCCCCTGATGGCACTCAGCCACAAAGGGGCATAGGCCAAGATCCGGGTCGCAGGATGCTTAAGGTTACGAACTATGAAGGCAAAAAACAGTGGAAGTTTAGGATAAAAATAAAACATCGAATAAATAAAAGATGCCGTGTGTAATTTTCTTCAACCTACTAAATGTATACCGTTTTAATCTCTACTTTTACAAATACATTCGTACATTATTAAGTAAAATGTACCTATAGTATATCTATATACTAAAATTATTTGGTCATGTTAATGCCGCTGTCCGGTATAGTTGTGCAATCGCACAATAATTGATGTATGTCTTTTATATATTCTTTTCAATTTTAATTTGTTTTTAAATCCTTATATATTGTTCAAATTATTATCTAAATGTTCAGATTACGAAGTGCTGGCGAATTCTCCACACTGGGTATGTGCCATTCTCATGAGGAAACAAGGAAACGAACATATTCCCGAGTCGCAGTCCGTACCTAATTCTAAAGAGTAACACAAAAAATTACCATCTCCCGCTAAAGGGGACCATGAGGCGATGCGAAGCCGGAGCACTTGCACGATCGCGTTCCGTTGGCGTTCGTTGGGCATGCTACCGACCTCGCGTCGTGGAACGCGAAGAGGAACGCTACGCCTTCCCTCTAGCCTGACCATTAATTCTCACAGGGCGAGCGGGGAACGCGGTCGACAGGCGTGCGAGAAGGGGGCAGCGTAGGAGAGGAGAGAGAGGGGGAGGGGACGCGCATGCGCTGGTGCTCATCGCGGCGTTGCGCAGGAGAGAATTTCGTCATGTCTAGCCAACACCCTCTAGAAAAATATGGTCTAGCCCGCGTTTCAGAGGAAGAGTGGAAAGGGGGAGGGGAGAGAGGGAGGGGAAAGGGGAGGGGAGGAAGGGTGAGAGGGGAAGTGGAGAGGGGAAATGGGAAAGGGGAAGAGGACAGGAGGAATGGTGAGGGGGAGTGAAGGGGAGGTGTGTGGAGATGGTATGCGCATGCGCAGTAAGGGTGGTCACGCCGCACACCACCACCGGATTGAACTCCGCCATAAGATACTTCGCATCTAATAATTCGTCCGGTATCCGATTTCTAATGTTGGTCAGTGCGGAGCATGGCGGACGCGGAGTGCCTTCGGCTCTGCTCTGCACTTTCAAATGCAGTTTAAATTCGCGTTCAGCAATATCCTTTGCAAAATGAGGCCTCATGCAACAGTTTTCTCCCAGAGTCTCAGCCCCGTATTCAAAAGTATTTTCTTTTATGCAATGCAAGCGCCAAATTCAATTTTGGGAGCTGGAAACTCGCCTTGGCCGCCATGTTTTCACAGCGCATATTCGAACGCCAGCGGCTGTAGGTCACAAAATATTGATAAATACATTTAAGTCGACGTCACAAGAAAGGAGCCAAAAAGAAGGCCAAGTAACCAATCCGTTTTTCCTGCCACCACCGGCCTAAAAAGTAGCCCAATTGGCGCAAAGTAGCCAAACTTGGAAACCCTGCGCGGTCCGTGCTCGCGCTGGTCCTAGTTCCCTAACATGTCGGTACAGTGAACTAGAAGAGGGGTGGTGGGCTCAGTGGCGTCGAACACGTGACGCCGCCGATGTCTCCTTGGGCACTAAGGAATGCAGCATGGGCACACGAACACAGACAAGTGAAGGCCACTACCAGACAACTAAATCATGCATTTGGATCACCTCAAGATTTTTTGGATAATGACGTTTCTTTTCCTTAATATTCTATAAGGTTCATAACTTTCTTTTGCATGCCTTGTCACTGCTAACACCGAGGCGTATGCCTCTTTCTTTTTTTTTTTGGGGGGGGGGGGCATCTTTTGTATGCCTCATTACCCTGTCACTTATTACCCTGTCACTCATTACCCTGTCACTCATTACCCTGTCACTCATTACCCTGTTACTTTTCTTGGCGTTATTGTCTGCTAGTTCTCATTAATATTGTGTCTAACAAAGATAAACGAGCCCTTAAAAATCATCTGCTTTCCTTCATTCATAGCGAGGGTCTCCTCCTGGCAGACTTAATGCCTTCAGGTAGTATACGAGGGATTATTGGTCAGCTGCCAGCTCGTAAAAAGATCACGTGCTACGTGACCCCAACAGGCAAAAAAGATCTCCCACCGGCACCACCTTGGAGGTGAAGATCTGGTACTTGCGTTACGACTGGTTACGCACTACGACTACGACAACTACGAGGGACGAACGGGTGCCGCCTTAAGGAGCTTCGCCCCTAAAAAGAGTGTTCCACACTCGCCGCCATGGCCGCGGCGACTGGCGCTGACTAACACTCCTTGGTTTAAATCAACATATATACCCCAGAAAGTGGACGGGAGGATGACCGCCGCCGTAGCTCAGTGGTAGAGCATCGGACGCGTTATTCGAAGGTCGCAGGTTCGGTCCCTGCCTGCGGCAAGTCATCTTTTCGTCCACTTTGCTTTCTTCACATTTATATTCTAAATACTACAGATAACACCCCCTTCGCCTCTCCGGGCCTTTCAGTGACTCCCACAGTTGTTCATGACGTCAACATTGTCGTCAGCTCATGTCATCCACAAAAGGAACCCGTTTGTCTGCTCGCAGGTACGCTCGCTCACCGCTCTTCCTACTCGCATCACAGTGAGCAGGAGCACTCGGCCAGGAGAGACGAGCCGACAAACGGAGAATAGCGAAGGAAAGATCGAAGCGATCGAAGACCTCTTTTGGATAATCAAATGCGTCTAACTCTATTATTATGGTATAGTTTCGAAAAATTCTCGAGGCTAGGTGTTTGTTGAAGACTCGTGCACAACTGCAACACCACAACTAAATTTCGACCTCTGGATGGTTTAGGGGCCCTTTAATGATCATGCGAACTAGTTCGCCTTTAGGTCGCACATTTGCGTCCATGTTCTGCAATATTCCGAATAACAGGCGGCTGTTCCGATTGCAGCGCCTATCGCTATGCCGATTGCCAAGTCAGGGCGATTACAACGGCAATTTTTCCAGTGGCGGCGTTTACGTTATTTTTCTTGCCCTGTCTGATGCCTGATCGCCGTTGTGCGCGTCCGCCTCAACGCGTAGGTTCAAAAACTCATACGCTACCCTACAAGACATATTGCATATCGAGAAATTGTTTCCTTAAAGCGTAGCCTCCGAGACAGTGCGGGTGCACCATTTATTCAGGTGCTAAATTCATACGATTTGAATCGGCGCCATTCCCTCCAGCGGCCGAGGCTCCGAAATTATTCACGGCGCAGTAGTGCAATCACGAAGGCCCCGCTTAAAGTTACGAGCCATCGCACAAGAGAGCGCCACCGTCCGCGCAGTATTCCCTGAGGGCGAACTGAATCGCGCATCGTTCGGCAATTTTTCCCGCGGCGAACGAAAATGTATTGTGCTTATCAGTTACTTTAATATCCTCACGATACGGAAGCAAGCACAAAGCCACACTTGCGGACAACTTTTCTTGGCAATGAAGCGAAGGCTACAGAACCAGCGCGTATATCCTACCGCTAATGTATGTAGTTCCGTAATAGCATCTGTATTTTCTACGTGAGATGTAAAAAAAATACTCCTTCATTTTCTCCATGCTCTTGGAGACAGGACCAGAGTGTGTTGACGCAGCACACACCAGTGACGTATTTCTTTTACTTTGTACGTCGTCACTTTGCATTTTTGCGCGCGTACCTTTTACGTATACCTCGAGCGCTAAGCGGCGTCCACGTCGATATGCAACGCTGATTGCGCACAGCCATCACTTTCCGCAGCGGTACGAAGCGCGCGCCAAACCGGACTACTTCGCGGAGGAGATGCATGTGCATAAACTCCGCTCCCGTAGCTTTCCCTTCATTGCTAAGAAAAGTTGTCCGCCAGTAAAAAATTGTTACATAGAATATTCTAGTACACTATACATAGAATGAAGGAAGCTTAGGGCGCACTCAATGAAAAAAAAATCTCCAGGAACTGCTCCCTATATGAGTGTTAATGCAAGCGAATTGACGAACTTTTTCAGAAAGCCGTGTATGTTCATTGTCTTTCTTAATAACGGATAATGTTCTTGGTAGCGTGTATTTTTTGCAGAGAGGATATTTAGGCAGCGTTTCTTGTTTCTCTGTGTGATTCTGTAGAGAAAGGAGCCATCAACTAGCACATCTGTGGTGGTAATGCGTGACGGCTTCGTTCAGCAACTTGTATGCACTGCTTCCTTCGGCCTAGACAATCAGATACTCCAGGAACTTTCTTTTCTTGAACTGTTCTTTGTAGGCGTACATTGTATAAGTGACAGCTTTCTCATGGTAGAGTGCCTAGTACTCTAAGTCGTTCTCGATCTTCTTGCCACTCCACCACCTGAGGGGTGGGAGGGGATTCTGCATGACTTCCACCAGCCTGGGAGTTCAGCTCCAGGCCATACAGAGGTCAGAGGAGGTGGCCGGCAGGCTCAGCCTGACGGATCACCTTGCTCCATAAAGACTGACGGCAATAAAGAAGTTGTGTTCTCTCTCTTTCTTTCCCCATTTATTCTAAACATACGTGAGCCGTTTGAGACAGCTTACTGCTCTCCCATATTAGAGCACATAACGCTCTAAATCGCCTCTTTGTTTCTAAACACAGATGCCGTGTTTCTAGGGACAGCTAACTACGCACCCACGTAGTGCCCTTAATCGTTGGTCTTTTGTCCTAAACACCCATGTCCCATAGTTCTTACAAGAGCATCAGGGACGGCCTATCTCTCTTCCGTAGTAAATAATATACGCACACTCTTAATTATCTACCTGTTTTCTGAACAGTCAGCTGTGGTAGAGTACTTCAAATCGTCTGCTTCGGAACTTGTCTGAGTGACGCGGAAGCGCAGAGTATTATTGTGCATTACTGCGCGAAACTTTTTTGTCGGGCGGCATCGGCAAGGCGTCTGTCATCGTACTGGCGTTCGTTTTGATACGGCCCAACGAAAAGCGAGGGCCTGTTTGTGTACATCCGTTTATCTGTACACTCGCCGGTACCGAGTTTTTCGCGAACTACGCCGCCGCCGCCGCCACTACGACCGATATTTGCAACTCATAGAAGCTTCGCTTGAAAGAAGGTAGGCGTGCAAAGTGCACGGACACAAGAGTGGAGATCAAGACAACACGGCAGGCCCGTAGCCAGGGAGGAGGGGCCCTGACCCCCCCCCCCCCGGAAATTTTGATGATGGGGGTGTTTTACCAAAAATAAATAATGAAAATAGGTGTTCTTCTCAAAAAGTCAAGGCCTTCAGCAAGTGCCCCCCCCCCCCCCCCCCCCCGAAAAACATTTCTGGCCACGGGCCTGCAACACGGCGTATGTGTTGGCTTGAGCTCTTGTGTCCGCGTTTGAACGCCTAATTTCCTTTATCGTGAACTTATTTGTTGCAACAAAATTGTGCTACGCCCTGCAACTGTTACACATATCACGCGTAAATGTACAAAACACACAAAGTTCTTGCGGTGCATGTGTAGGGTTCTGCTTGGGAACGAACAAACGCAACAAATTTTCTTCGTTCAGTCACGAGTTCTGGAGTAGGGCTGTGTCACTTACTATTCAAACAGGCTGCTGGTATACTCGCTTTCTTCCTGAGAACAATCATTCAAATAAGACTGTGCGATTATTTACCCTGTTTCGCCGCCACAACTAATTCCATAGCTCGACCAAGTGTGCATGGTTTGCTCTGTGAAATTGTGTCTTGGTAATTAAGTTACACGCAAAAAGTTATGTGAAGACATTATAGAGTGCATTAACAGGCGATGTGCAAAAGGCAGGATAGAAAAAGGGCATGGCCTGCGCAGGGATCGAACCTACGACCTTCGCGTTATTAGCACGACGCTCTAACCGACTGAGCTAGCAGGCCAGAACGAGCGTGCTTATTGGATAAATAAGCTTAACCATTTGCGCTCCGTTGTAAGGCCACTACCGACAACACAACATGACTGCAGCGGCCTGTGGTCGGGCACTGCCCGACAAGTTGTTTCGTGCCTGATTGACGTGCGCATTATCTCATTGCATTAGGCGTCATATCTAAATGAGTAAGTGAACTCCTATTACTTGAGTTTTGTTTTCTTTAGTTAGTTTCACACCGGAAGGGAGCTGGGTAAAGGATTCGGATCGCAAAGGGTTTGTTCGTAATCAAGCCCTGTACTTTGCGACACGCCAATGGCTCTTGTAATTACATGTGGTGACTAAAATGTTACCGCGGAACCACAGTATGAAGCTTTGTATGCACTTGGTTCTGCAAAATATTTTATTGCGATAGCAAATATATGGACAGTCTCGGCTGGATTTTGCCGTCGCCGTCGCCGCCGTCATGCACCGTATATGTATATGTATATATATATATATATATATAAAAGCCCCAAAGAAAAATGCTTCCGAATCGCGGAATCGAACCAGGGACCTCTTGCTCCGCAGCGAGTGGCGCTAGCCACTGCGCCACGAAACGCAGATCCTCCACGTAGGTAACGGCGAGCGTTATATACACACCCTTTACCGCTGGACGGACTCAGAGACGGCTGCGCTTATAAGCGTTTCTTCATTACCAGCGAGATGGCGTTAGGAGCGCGACAGGCGCATTTAAAAGTCGTCGGCGAGCTCGCTCGCTTCTTCAGGGAGAACCTTGCCCTTCCGCTGTCTGCTCCCGCGGTTTTCTTGTGCTGAGGGGAAGAGGGATGTTTCACGCTTTCACCGTGATGTCCGCGCTCATGTTACGGAGCGTACGAAAGCCACTCGAGCTCAAGGGACGCCGCTAAACGAACAAACAGAAGATGAGCGCGAACTATCAAGTGTCACAGCTCGACACTTGAAGCACGCTAGTTTCCTTCGCTGCTTCGGCCGCCTTTGTAACAGGAGCGCTGTTCAAACTGAGAGTATCCATAGGCGAGCGTCACTTCATATAGCATTAGTTTCTTGCTATCGCATTCATTGCTTCGGCCTTGCGGCGAAACTGTGACTTTTTTAGAGAGGTAAAGAAGACGTCGGTGAGAGCGTCAGCAGATGCATTCTTCTTTCAGCTTCATAGTGACACGTTTCCTGTCAAAAGAGAGCGAGAGGAAGCACTTCATTAACGTAAGGCTGCTTGATTGCTGGACACTGCGAGTGGATTCCCTCTTCCAGGGCCTTACTGGCTATTGCTGCCCGCCAAGCCTGGTCCCGGCGGGCTGGAACGATTATAAGCACCACACTCTATGCTTTGTACCTGCCTGCTCACCAAAGGGCTCAACCGTAATTCATTATCATCATCATCAGCCACAGCATCAACAATGTGTACAGCTGCGTAGGTGCGTGTGTTGCCTTACAGACGTGCTGTAGGTACCACGCTGCTTCGCTAATTGGTGAATTATGGCGCAGTGCGCCCTAGGACAGGTTACAACAGCCAATGTCAAGCGACAGACGTTCCTTCCCTCACAGCGCGGTTGAGGTGACCGCCGAGAAGCGAAGCATGGCGAGCGAATTACAAGACCATACTAACGAGGGCCTGATGGCATTTCGTTGTCGTTTACAACCTATTGAATGAATACAAGCTCCGCTCCCAGAACTGCGGCGTGCCTGCCATCCAACTGTGTAAGAGAGTCGTGTTACGTGGTTTCCGTTGTAACTGTAAGTACTTTTGCGCTGCTAACGTACGTAAATACTATACGCATATAAGTAATAAAAAGTTCACCATCCCTACTTAAAATTTACATTTCCCTGCGCAGCGATGTCGGAAGCTCTGCTGAAACGTGCCAGAAAGTTCAAGTTGCCGACCGAAAACCAGCGACATGAACCTGTGTCTGTATAGGAAAAATCACCTACCTGAGATACGCGAAAGGTACGTGACGTCACGGAAATGAGCGAATGCAATTGGATGAGGCACCTATGCAAAGTTTTTCTATGGGTGCGACTGCGACGGCTGTGGGCGGAGCTTGCATTTATTCTTAGGTTGTAACCGACTATAGCAACGTTAAGCCCTCCCCTATTTACTCAAATTGTTCGCTCACTGAGGTAACCATGTATTCAAAGTCATCACTAGTACAAAGAAATGCACCTGACAATTTACTATGTCTAAAAGTTACTTGCAGAACTGATAACGCTATCGCGTTGAACTTTAAAGAGATACTGAACAAAAACAGGACAAAAATGACGAAAGCATTGAAATTCCCCTCGGAAGACGCGATTGTTCCGATAAGCAGAGTCGTTCAAAAATATGTCATATTTTTGAACAGTTGGCTGTAATTTTGGAGGATTGTGAGCGCGCGGTGACTGCACGCCAGAGCTGTGCATCGACGGCCGTGACATGAAGCGTCCCCGCGGTAGAAGCAGGGTGCACGTTTTCCTGCTACTGTCCTTTCTCCACTTCACATCCCACTCTTCTCACCCGGGATCATTTTTTGCTACCGGAGGCGTTCTTGCTGGTTCTATGAACCGCAGTGGGAGAGGAGCGGGTTGAGAGATGCGGGCGGCGGCTGGAATGGTTGGCACGCCCGTTTCTGGAAACGTGAAATACCCCCTCCTCTAGTTCACGGCGCAGCCGCTAGACGCGGGAGTTTGTCAGAAACGCAATAAATTCATTATT
This sequence comes from Rhipicephalus sanguineus, assembly GCF_013339695.2. Taxonomy (NCBI): domain Eukaryota; kingdom Metazoa; phylum Arthropoda; class Arachnida; order Ixodida; family Ixodidae; genus Rhipicephalus; species Rhipicephalus sanguineus. Next base: position 207,705,276 of record NC_051180.1, read on the forward strand.
TTCTTCTAGTTTCTGCCTGAGAACTGCGGCGTCCTCGCCGTCTGGCCCAATGATGGAATGCAGCGCTGCCTCACAACTCAAAACACATTTATTAGTACGAAAACCGATCAAAAGTTAATCTAACAACTCAAAGTCCTCGCGGCCACCCCATATGCCATCAATCGTTCAGCCCTCGCCGCGCCGGCCGTCCACCACACGCGCGCATGCACTCCGCCAGTCCGTCACCAACTCCCCGCGCACTGGGTCGGCTGGCGCTTTTGCACGGCGTCTATGAAAATCGCGCACCCCTACTGCGCAGCACGTGTGGTTATCAGGTGGCGATGCGCGCGATTCCCACAGAACAAGGTTGCGTTAACTAATTTCAACACGCAAGCTTTCAATTGGGCTGAATATCTCGGCGGCAAAAGGTCACTTCCGAATTTCTTTTCTTCCGCTCTCCCCGTTCCCCCAGCAAGCCAGGTGCGACCTGTTTAGCCCTCTGCTCTTCCTCGCTTTCTCTAAATTTCTCTTCTCTACTGAAATAAAATTAATTTTATTTTACGGTGAAAAAACCAAGGCAGGACGTATTTACTCGTGCTTTGCATCATGTAGATGTTCAATGCAAGGAAATATTTTGTTTCATATGTTGATGACTACGCACATATAATTAATGTTTTCATTTTGTTGTTGTTGTTTTTGTTTGCACAAAGTGTGTGTGCTGCCAATGCGTGACGGTGAAGAGGCTGGGAAGCCTAGTCAAGCTCTGGTTAGCTTTTTCTTCCCATGCCCTCTGCTCTGTGAAGTGGTAAATAAATGAAATGAAATGAAATACAGCTTTATTACAGGATGACAGATTTACCGCATAATTATATAATATTTAACGCAGAAATATGGACTAGTTGGTGGGTGTAGAACTTGTGCACCTTAGCAAGCGCGACGGAACAAACACAGAGAAAAAACACACGTAAACTGGATGGACTAGCCCCCGTCCTGTTTACGTGTCTTTTTCTTTTGTGTTTGTTCCGTCGCTCTTGCTAAGATGCACAAGTTATATTATTATTTATTATGTGTATTATGTGTATTGTTATTTATTAATGTTATCCGAAAAACATTAATTCGTAAATACATACAAAACCTTTCAATTTACTTATAAAACATTATATAGGGCACCAGTGCAACAGTTCCGATGTTTCTCGTTCTTGCTCTTGTTTGTCTTGCTGTATAGACTTCGCTGCAAAGCAATAAATGAGACAAGTGTTTCGTCGATTTAGTGCTCCTAACATTTCTGTCACTCATGGCTAAAAGCGTTAGGAGTGTGTGAGTGAACAACTTTATTGAACGATCCGGCAAAACAAGGAGAGGGGAATGGGGTGGTGGAGACTCTTGCGTGCATGCGAGCCTCTCAGCCGCGAAGGAAGCCCCTCGCGCTGCGAGGGTGGCATGTCACGTGCTGGACCTTGTCTCTGTGGGTAGGCTTGCTCGTGTCTTTTGCTGCATGTAGGTAGCTAGCTAGAGGACCTCGGCTACCAACATGCAGCAAAAAAGCGTTAGGAACACTTGATTACCATTTTCGTATTCTATGGTTTGAAGAGAGTGGAGGCTCTGAAAATACCCCGCTGTGTTCTTTTTTAAGGTGAAACCTTAGAAGCCTCATCGTATGCAAAAAGTGATCGTCGGCATCGGCGGCGTCAACAAGAGTGATGCCATAAATCACCATGTGATGATGTCACCATATCAGGTCATCATGACGTCACAGGTCGCCAAAATTTGTGACATCATGACGTCACCGGGGAGTCACTATGACGTCTCATCACGTGACTTCATATGACGACATCATTACATGACATCGAGGCTTGGTCAAAGGTGGGCCGATCGCGGAGGCATTGCAAAACCATGCGAGGTGGAGAAAGGTTCCAATTCCTGCGATTCCGGAGGCAATGCAAAACCACGTTGGGTGCGGAAAGCTTTCGGGCGGGATCAGTACAATCGACTGGGAATAAAAAGAAGATGGCTTTTGCGTTCTAGTCCTCTTAGGAAAATGCACAAGGAACTGTGTGATTTCTTTTTTGTATAACTTTAGTGACGGTACTTAGACGACTTGAAGAATCTGATGACGAAAGAGTTCCACGTTGTTGTTACGAATCAACGTGCACCGGGACAGAAAACACCAATGGGTGCTAGAGGAGAATTTTAGTATTATTCTCAACGCGGCACGGCTGCCTTTATCTTGATCCTGGTACGCGTGCTCCCTGGCAACTTGCCTCGCAAAAGTGCGGTCACCGTGAGCCAGAAATCCAACTAGCGTGGACAATAACAACGGCAGGAGACGCCTTGCTTGCTTAACCGCCAAGAAAGTGCTGCAGACGAACCGCCGCCATGACTGTCTCCATTGCGCATTAAGCAGCGTGACGGCATTACGTCACATGAAGATGGCTGTTGCGAAAGACCATGCCCGTTTTAATATACACAAATACAGCGGCTGTTTGAAGAAATGTGTCCTAAAATCCTGAAAATAAGGGAACTGCGATATTTGCTCGCCACAGTCACCATTTCTCTTTTTGTGGCCGCATCTTAAGATGTCTATACTCGGGGACAACTTTCTGTGGCCATGAAGGGAAAGCTACAGAGTAACAATGCACGTATCCTACCGCTAATGAATGTAGTTCCACAATTGCGTCCGTATTTTCTGCGTGAGATATGTAAAATACTCCTTCATTTTCTACATGTAGCGTTTTGAGACGGAACGCAGCGCACACAAGCGAGATATTTGCATTTCTTTTACTTTATACGTTGTCACCTTGCGTTTTTGCGTGGTTGAAAAAGTCGCGCCTTTTACCCGTACCTTAGACGCTAAGCAGCGTTTGCGTTGAAATGCAATGCCAGCCATCACTTTCCACGGCGTTAAGAGACGCACGCCAAACCGGACTACTTCGCGTAGCAGTACATGTGCAGGCGCTCCGGCCCCGTCTTTCCCTTCATTGCCACAGAAAGTTGTCCCCGAGTATGTATAGATACACTAATTACGACAATAATTAACGTCTCTAATTAAAGAAGATGGCTTTCGCCTTCGAGTCGTTTTAGGTGAATGTATAAGGGACCCTGTGAGTTTTTATTAGTGACGGTGATGATGGTTATGACGGCGAGGAGTCTTGCTTGTGCTATAATCGTTGGTATGCTATGGCGTCTAACAGCCTTGTTGTTTATGGGGTTTAGCGTTCCAAAGCGACTTTGGCTATGATATACGCCGTAGTGGATTGCTCCGGATAATTTCGACCACATTGGGTTCTTAATTAGGGGCAGTGAAATTGCAAAGTACGCGGGCCTCTAGCATTTCGCCTCCATCGAAATGCAATCGCCGCTGCCGGGATCGAACCCACGTCGTTTCAAGTCAGCTGCCGAACACCGTAACCACAGGGATATTCCACCACGTCGGCGTCTGACAGACTCGCCAGACTCAATGTAAGAACGTACGTGACGTGCAAAAACAGTTCTCTAGTGGCCCGTGTGAAATAAGATGACTTTCTGTGGCTATAACCAATCTCGCGTACGCACCTCGCAGGCGGAGTAACTGGATGAAGCGCTCTCATTCCACGCAGAGAGATGCACGATGCCCATACATGGAGTCGCGAAGCTCGGTCGAAAATAGAAAGGACGGTGAGCGGCGCACACAGGGGGGTGGCGGGCCTCTCGGTCTCTCGCCTTTGCGACCTTGCTTGAAAACCCCCTCATGGAAGCGATAAAGTTCGAGTTCCTTGACTCGGCATGCCCCTTCCAACGGGTCAGTTGAACGCCTGTATCGACTCGAACACTGCCCAGCCGTGCAAATTGCACATGCGGCAGTGAACGGGCAATAAGATGCTGTATAATCTTCTCACGCGTATGGCTGCAGTATCCGTCAATTTATGAGGTTATCGTGCACTCAACTGTTAGCCAACGCTATCGTGATCCTTACCTTCATAGCTCAGGTTACAGAGGAGCAGTCTGAGAACGTGCGTTCTAAATGATGAGAATAAGTGTTCAGGCACTCCATCTCTTGCATCGACAGAGAAAGAACCCATGTCACCGTTGTCATTTTTGTTGCTCCGTGAGATGAATACCGGGTCTCACAGTAAAGCTGCATTAAAGCCCAGTTTTCGTCCTACCCATTTCTGCCATACACCTCGTCTTCATGGGTTCCCGATGCTCTGAGTAGTTCAGTTAAGAAAGCTTGTCCATCTTTCTTCCTTACGAACCAGAACGTTTTTGATTTTTGTAATACGGACAGTTGTAATAAGCGATTTATCATCATCAATATCATCATCATCATCATCATCATCATCATTATACTTATGACGGAGGCACCTCCCAGCTATCTGCAACCGCCTCTTTTTTTCGCCAACTAACAAGATATTTTACTTGAATCCTTCCATATTTACAGCGCATGAGGACACCACAGAGAAGAAGGCACACAAGACGCATGGAGTGCTGACTGACAACTGTCCCATCATATTGTTTTGTGTATTTTACTAGAAAATTTCCACATTCTACCTCAACACCCCATCTGTGCTGCCCTCTACTGCGCTTGTATTCAGTTGAGCACCCAGTGTGGGGCATTACCTGTTGGACCGTGCAGCACCTATCTGCTCAGCACTCCAACAAAAAATACAGAATTCATGAAATAGAGAGAGAGAGAGAGAAAGCAAGTATATTTCCGAGATGTAGCGGTGCTTGGGAAGGTGAGCATACTTCCACGCACGTTTATCACTTCATTCGCGTTTCACCCGCAAGAATTGTTAGCAACGCTCGGCGCAGACCGCGCCCCAAAGTTTGGGAAGCTTCGCGATTGTCTGAGAAACGAAGGTGTCGCTATGGTCTGGCACCTCACCACTCGTAAGGGGAAAATCAACAGCAGCGTTCGTCCCGTCAACGAGGCAGTCGGTCCTACATTTCCTTTTGTTGGACAACAAGACCTAGACAAAGAGGCGAGTGACACCCACGAAATTTCCGAGATTTCTTGGGACACTCCCAAGAAATCTTGGAAAGGGTTTGGAATGGAACGAATGAAACGAATCACCTGACGTTGCCCGACCATGTGAAAGAAAGAAGGGTTTTCCTAAGTGTCCACAATTCGGACACTTAGAATGACCGTGGGATAGTAGCTGTCAGACGACTGAAAGGCATCCGCTTGTCGACAAGAAGGAGAGGGGTGGGAAGGGCCTTCAATAAAACTTCAGTTCGGCCTAGTTAGTGCATAATCCTGACCTTAAAGATAAAGAGAGCAAGGCAGAGGAAAGAAGGCGCAAATATACAAGACGTCTCAACGATGAAAGCGCTTGTTTGTGCCGTGTTTTTTCTTCGTGGGGCATCTTGTATGCTTGCACTGTAACTTTAACCTCGGAAAGGGCCTTGCAATTCCTCCTTCTGCCAGGTTTGGAGGCATATGAATCAGTTCGAGCAAGACTGGTCTAAACGAAGTTCGTTAGGAGAAGCGTCTGTACTGCAGTGGGCCTATACGTCATGATAACAATACTGATAATTATTCGATAATTTTTGTTATCTTCCCTGGAGGTTCTTCTTGGCCGCGTGCGGCGAGTCGCTCGCGTGGCGCATGGCTGGCTATCCGGCTGCGCATGGTTCAGGAGTGTTGACTTTACGAGCACGTGTGGCCGGCCCAGCTGGCTCTTTCGCAAGCGAGCCGCTGGAGAGAGTGTTTTCGCTACGGTCCGTATTTTCGCGAAACGACCCTCGCGAAAGAAATGTTGGCGCCGTCCAGCCACCAGTGCGCTATAGGTACACACGTACTTTCAAGCTCGCTGGTCATAACGAGATGCGTGTGCTCCCCAGTAAATTACACGAACATTTTTTGCGCCTTTGGAAGTTCTTCACAGTACGCTAGCTGCCTTACGCGTACCATCTATATATGTCTGTTGCGAATTACTTAATTGTGGTTAGCTTATTCGGGAACAAAGACTCACATGATCCCTTATGCATTCGCCTGAGACAAGTCGAAAACGAAAGCCGCCTTCTTTTTTTTTTCAGTCGATGTATAGTACGTTCAAGCTGCTCACACTCCACCGCATTCATCCTTCCAGGTACCATTCTCCCTCTTGTAAATTTTGCGCCTCTTCAACCGGAGACTTAAATCACGCCATGTGGGGATGTCCTAAGCACCTTCTTTCCCCTTTCCTGAAGCACCTAATTTCTAATGAGCAGCAGTGAGAGGCGGCCTTGCGCAGCTCCAGGCCCGACATTCAGGCGGCCATCTTGGAGTGGGCTGAGAGGGTAGGGGAGGCCTACTTCAAGAAGTTCCTCCTTCCACCCTCTATCCTATTGCCCCCTTCCCTTCTCTTCTATCCTCTTTATTTCCCACTTTCCCTTCCCCTGACGCTGCGCCGTGCTCACTATGGGCTGCAGAATCAAGCGTCATTTCCACATTAAAGACTACTACTACTACAGGAATAAATAACGCTGTTCATTCATTCACTGATTACGCTGTTGAACAATTTCCTTCAGACAATATGCTAAGATCTGTTGGTTTTTTGACCCTACAGATCAAACCATATTAATATCCACCACCTTCTTTTAAAAGCCCCGACGGCAGAGACGACTTAGTGCCTGCTATCCTGCAGGGGTCTTTCTGAAATGACGTTCGGATGTCTAACTTTCCATTCCTTAATCTCCGTGACTGCACAAACGTGTACTGCTATGATCTCTTTGTACAAGCTGTTTATTGAGTTCGGTTTGAAATATAGAAAGAAAAACTTGCTTAGCGTCTTAGAAGAATGAATGCCGTTCACTAAAGCGTGAAGATTATCCTTCCGCCCTTTGTAACAAGGTCCTGCATTTTTATTTCTGAATCGAGCACAAGTTAATGTCAGGTAGAAAAATGGCTCTATGGAAAAATTATACACGAATGGCACAGTAATTAGACATGAACGGTAATTAATTTGCCCTAGTTTCAGAGGAAAAGTAAATGTGTGAAAAACCGGCTCCTTTGCATCGCAAATGAAGATACGTCCGTATGTGCTGAGAAACTGACATGCTCACACACCTGTCAAAATGAGTGTAAAATGCTCTCATCAGGAGTATTACTCCCCGAAGTATAGCATTTGCAATATTAGGGTCAGATTTTGAATGATATCCTAAGTTCGATAGGACGAGCATGCTGCGCAGGCGTGGTGACAGAGTGACTGGAGAAATCATGGAGGACCAGAAAATCTCGAACCTAAAACGCAGCTGCGTCAGTGTGCCCCTGCCATAGCCCTTATAGATAAAGATTTGCGTTTCCTATCGGGGGCTGGATAATTATGGTTCCTTCTCCATATCTGCATAGAATGTGTATCTATCAGGCTCTTCTGCGTTTTCCTGCTGCTTTTGTTTTGATATCTGATGTATATTTACCGCGGTGTCCGAACAATAAAACTTCAGTTGTTAGCAAGCGCCTCTTCCTCGTGTTCCTTCCTCACTTCCCGTGAAGTTTGTGGTGTTCTTGCCTCGCGATGATCGGTGTAAATTACTTTCTCCTTAACTGGAAATAAAATTAGTCAGACTGACGCCTCTGTTATGCACTCGTATTTATGTGCGCCCATTTCAGCTGAAAGCGCCTGTTTTCGGTCGGTCGCCTTGCTGGCCCATCGCCAACGAGTCGCCTTGGCAGTTCTTCAACATTTCTTGAGGGTTTATCGAAGCCGACGCCTTCTCACTTTGAAGGCACTTCGCTTTTGGACCACGGTGGCGCTTGCCGCGTCTGTCGACGATGCGTCGCTTGGCTTTCCAGTCCATCCCACGTATTTTTTTCCTGCTTTTCGTCCCCCAAGATATGTTGTTACCTTGGTGTTATTGCGCGTGCACTTGGGAATGTATCTGTCGCTACCACGCTCGACTGTACGTCGAGAAGCAATATATATCTCCGTCTTTCGCGCGTTCCAGAGTTCCTTGAACCTCTCCATGTCACCAGGGGTAGCCACCCTTCCAGAAGTGGGGCCAAACCTCCGTGGTTGCCCAGCGTTTGCGACACAGGGGAGCCCAGCGACACTACCGCCAGACTGCCCGTCGTCGGCGCTGCGCCCACGCCGTAATGAGAGGACTCGGTACACCAGCGGTCCCTTTTACCGCTTCAATGTTGTCCGTCTAACAGCTGGGAGAGACAGAGTTGTGTGGCCGGTGAAGTGAACCCTGGTGAAGCCATCATGTGAGATGGCATCCCGTGTGACTGGCTGAGAAAGATTAATGCAAGGAATAAAACGACAAACACGAGAAAAAAGACGAGAAGACAAGAAGTGCTTGTCTTCGTCTTCTTTCTTGTGTTTGTCGTCTTATTCCGTGCGTGAATATGTCTCAGCCACTTATGCGCGTCCAACTAGCCCAACATTTAAATCTTTTGGAACATCCCTTATGGTCTGTGAAAAACGCGGTAGTCGTATTAGACAATCATTGATTGCTTAGCGTGCCCCTTAATCTATAAAATCTGCGGCTAATCCACTCCGTGAAGATGGACGCACAGCGATGCTGTCTACGCGCGAAGATCCCCCTTGCGACATTCCTTGCAGTGACCCTCCTTGCACTCAGTAGTGGCGGCAACCCTTCGTTGCCGTGTTGCCTCGGCTTCGCGAGCTCGCACTCGGCTACTGACTAGTGATGCAGAACTATCGATGGTACTATCGATACTATCGATAGCTGAGTCACTATCGGACTATCGATGGTGAAAAATACTATCGATAGCGCTATCGATAGTAAGAAATTCGATGGTACTATCGATAGTATAAAATCAACAGCGCGGACTCATTGCAGAATGAACTTGGTTCCCCGCGCGCGTGGTACATAGTGTAGCCGTAGGAGCAAGCTGAAGGCAAGAAAGTTGACATGATTGTGTTCTTCACCAGAGTGCTTTGCTGACACATGATCATAAAGAGAGAGAGAAAAGGTTTATTATGGCAGAAAAGCTGAGAGGTCGGGCTGAATCAATGTTCTCGCCTGCTACTCAGCAGTAGGAAAGGGGAGAGTGGTAGTATAGAGAGTGGAGAGAAGATGCGGATGATGATGATGAAAAAAAGTGGCGACGAAGTAAGTCCTTGAATGTCCAAAAACATGATCATAAAGTAGATCAAACTGTTCAGCTGTAGCGGAAAGGAAGCCTTTAGATGTGGTGGACTGCGCGGCTTCAAACTGATATTGCATTTTATGATTTCAAAATAAAAAAAATATCAGGAAGTTAATTTTAAGGTGTACCTGGTTGCTTTTGGATACGAGTTTATTGATGAATATATTCCGCCATTTTCACAGCGGAAATAATTAATTTCTCTGCCAAAAATTGCTCATAAATTAAGCGAATCTGGTAGTAGGCTATCGCAAATATTTTGGCAATATGGCCGGCCAGCAACGTCATCAATATTCACACCACTATCGATACGATTGTCACGTGGTTGTGACGGTGGAAAATGCTGCAGCAAGACTGGGAAATACGGAACTCTTTATTTGGGCGAACTTGTGTCCAGAAAATCAAAACTCAAAATACAAGCGATACATGCTGCGCACTGATAGTGGCGGGAGCAGTGGTCAGCCGTTGAGTAATCTGATCATCGGTGGTACGCGTCGTCCTTTATACATCAGTCATCAAGCCTTCCAGTGTTATCGCTGGTGCTCGCGTAAGCTGTCGAATAAACTTGACTATTCGCGTTCGGCGCGTAGTCTTAACAGAATGATATGAAACAATTGTGAAGCTTCTCAAACTTTGCGGCACGGTCTGCGTCAAACGTTGCTAACAGTCTTTGTGGGTGACTGAACACGAATACGTCAAAACAAAGATATAAACACGCGTGGCAGTAATATCGCTAGTAATATTAACGATGGCAACTACCGATTGCACTATCGACACTTTGTCGATAGTAGCACTATCGATAGTTTGTTTACACTATCGATAGTTTCCAAAAAACTATCGATACTATCGATAGTCAATTTACCGATAGTTCTGCATCACTACTACTGACACGATGTTCGCCGATTCGATCCCGGCCGCGACGGTCGCATTTCGATGGGGGCGAAATGGTAGGGGCCCGTGTCCTGTGCGATGTCAGCGCACGTTAAAAAATCACAGCATATCCACGGAGTGAATGATGATGAGTGGGCGAAGCTGCGGAGGTTCATCGGTAAACCGTGAATCTTCCGTGAATTCTGCCCAGTACATCATCACCGACGTGAGATCGGGCGCGTTTATACTAAAGGTTCGATGAGAGTTATGACGACTTGCAGTTCACTTTAATTTTACATGTACGCTGTGAATTTTCATTGTTTAGAAAACCATTGCTTTACAAAACATCTGGCGTCTTTCGTTAAGCAGCTGGCGTCTTTTCGTTTTGCTTTAGAAACATCTGGCGTTCTTTCGTTTTGCTTTTAGAAAACATCTGGCGTCTTTCGTTGGTTTATTTCATCAATCAATGGCGTTTTGAACAAAATTTTTATTGTTTATTCACGCACAGGAGAAATCTCACCAGGCACTACCTTGGAGGTAAACAATGGCTGCTAATGGGAATGAGAGACAGAAGAAGTCGGCTTTTAGCTAACACTTACACTTCTACTTCTACTAACGTTTCCTACTGGAACATGCCAATGGCTGCTAATGGGGAATGAGAGACAGAAGAATTCGGCTTTTAGTTAACGCGCACGCTGCGAATTTTTTATTGTTCAACAACGCACAGGAAAAATCTCCCACCGGCACCACCTTGGAGGTCAAGATCTGGTACTAGCGTTACGACTGGTTACGCACTACGACTACGAGGGACGAACGGGTGCCGCTTTAAGGAGCTTCGCCCCTAAAAACACCAGATGGTCAAAATTTCTTGAGCCCTTCACTACGGCGTCTTTCATAATCATATCGTGGATCTGGGACGTATAACCCCAGATATTATTTGCGACCTCGCAGTTCGGAGTCATCGACTCTACGCTGACGCTTGGCCCCCGCTTCGCGAGCTCGCAACGCTGCGCCTTCGGCATGGCGACGTCTACACGATTGGCTATAGAGATCACGTGATGTCGTGAATCCGCCGCTAGATTTGAAGTTCGCGCTCTAGACCTGATTGGTCAAAGCGAGATGATGTGACCTTCCGGCTCAGCCAATGAATCCGCTAGGAGTTTTCTGGGTATGCCGAATGCTGCTACTACGGGACAGGCTAGACTAAGACAGTTTCGCTGTAAAAGTACATCAGTGTTCTCGCGTTTGGCCCAAACTACCAGTCGCCGTGATTGGTAATAATCGCACTCCTCACTTTGAGATTAGTAATATACGCAACTAATGAAACCGACAGACAATTCAGCCAAGGAGAGCACAGGGGCCATTATTTGGGGTTTCTTAGCTGTAGTGTAAAGATTCTCTCTTAAATTGAAAGAGGTTAAAGTGGCCGACCCTTTCCGTCTGTGGGATAGGAACCCACAACCTTCGAATTACGCTTCTGATGCTCTACGATTTGATTCACGACGGATGTGGGTTCGTATCCCACCGACGGAAAGGGTGGTTTTTCGTCCACTTTAATCTCTTTCAATTTAGGTGAGAAACATTACACCACAGTCAAGAAATCACAAATAATGTCCCGTATGTTTTTCTTGGCTTAATTGTCTGCCGGTTTCATTAGTTGTGTGTAAGACAGTAAACAAGGCCCTCGGACAATTCCCCTTCTTTCGCACTTCGAGATGAGTAGCAGTACGCAGTGGCGTCGCCCGGAATTGGGGAATATAACGTATCATCAACGTTAATGGAGTCGCAGATGCTGTTGGCGCACGAGTGTTGAGCACAATGCCGCTGGTTAGATCCGAAGTCGCATTACGGTTGATGCAGCCCGGTGCGACCCACTCGCATTCGATGTTGTTTCGTGCGCATTGAAGGACTGAGTATTGCTCTATGTACTACGCAGTTTCTCATGCGATATGTGAGGATTCTGCTCCCACAGACGGCAAGCTTTTCTTTCTTAAGCTTTACGTTTCATCTGCCTGATTAACTACACATTTCGATCACAAGCAACAGTGACTTCCTTCCCGATTTTTCCTTTTGGCTTGATCGTCTCTATACATAAAGTTGTAAGAGAAGAAAACTGAGCACGTCGATTTCCCCGAAGTACGTGTACTTTGCCGTATAACTTGTTGATGGCCTAGTGCGTAAGACCTATTTGGAAGTATAGATAGCGAAAATGTGTAGGCGTATTCACATAAGAGGTTACGTAGGAAAAGCTCAGTACCCGCTCTTGTGAGAATGTCTCCTTGTATGTGCTACGTAAACAGTTCCAGGTAACATTTACCTTGTTCCAGAAAAAGTACACGTGCAATCACGCGCAAGGGTTTGAAGGCTTCAGTGTCAGCAAATAATACATATATTCGGCAGCATACATATAGCACAGCCCTGTGATGTCGAGTAGCTTTAATGTTTTGCACTGGTCCGAGACGCGCAAGAATTAACGGTACAATTTCCCTTCAGCCGACATGGCCATGTCCCCCCCCCCCCCCAAAAAAAAAATATATAACTGGATCCTTGACTGGACCACTACTGGATAGTTTTTTTATATACGAAAAGACGTTAGTCTTGAGCATCGCTTCTTAGCAAGCGAGCCAGCTAGGCACTGACTTGAAACCGACAGGCGCAATTTTGTGAGTGCCTAGAGCAAAACGACCCGTCTTTTATTGTTTTTTTTTTCCAGAAGCTGTGCGGGTCCCCCAAGTCGAGATGAGCAGCTAGACGTGCTGACAAATGCTCCTCCGAGCAAGGTGATGCTATGAATATGCGAACGAGCCACGCTTCGAGCAATGCTCACTCCCTCAACAAGCATGTTCGAAGAGAGAGTCTGCGTAAATCTTGAAGGCGCTTCGATCGCCAAGTGATGAGTGTCTTTCTCCGAAGAAACACTGGAAAAACTGCGAGGTCTCGGCCCGATGCAGGGAGGCGCAACGTCGACTAACCTCGGTTCAGCAGATGTGTCACTGCCTGCTTCCTCTGCATGAGTGATTGCTCTTTCTCGCTCTCCGCGTCTTTTTTCTTTATTTAACCTTCGGTGGTGCAACACCGGCAAACAACAAACGCAGCGTTCTTTCCAAGGGCCCGCATCCAATGCCGCCCAAGTCGCGACCTTGTTGCTGCAATGACTTACTTACCACACAGTCCCTCGTCATGGACGCCAGTGAAGATGGATATCCGGGTTCTGTGATGCAGGCCATAGTCGTCGTATCACAAGTTTCCCCTTCTTACGTTAAGCCACACGTGGTCTTTCTTTCTTTCTTTCTTTCTTTCTTTCTTTCTTTCTTTCTTTCTTTCTTTCTTTCTTTCTTTCTTTCTTTCTTTCTTTCTTCTTTCTTTCTTTCTTTCTTTCTTTCTTTCTTTCTTTCTTTCTTTCTTTCCTTCTTTCCTTCTTTCCTTCTTTCTTTCTTTCTTTCTTTCTTTCTTTCTTTCTTTCTTACCATCCCCGAGCCAAGCTCTAACCGATGATCTTAAAACTACTCTCAGGGAAACACCTTGTTCCTGGACCCGCAAGTTAAACGAGGATGTTGACGTCAGACACATTTTCTCCGTTGCTCATTTCCTCCCTCCGTAATTTTTATTTGTGGTTTTGTTCTCTATAAGCATGCGTCCCCGCGAAGTCGTCGAGAATCAACGGGGTTCCCTTCTTTATTTATTGAGCCTCGTCAATAACAAGCTCATTTCATGAAAACTAGCAGAAGGATTGATAGGCGGGCTAGTTTCAGTCTGCGCTTGTTTGTGTCCGGCTTTTTCTGTGTCCCCTTTGTTTGCGTTGCCAAAATTTCACATATGAAAACTAGTTTGCAAAACAAGTTGCAGATTCGACAGTAGGCTAATAGATTTCTGGTGTGCCTCTATACGGACACGCTGTTAATACGACCTAGTACCGGTCGCTGTGTACACAAATAAATCACTTCATATCTTCATTTACTTTAAAACCCGATGGAATAATATTCGCCCAAATTTCAAGTCCGGTTTCAAAATAAATCAAGATAGGGAAGTCAAGGAATTATCCTCAAACCATAAATTTAACACCATTTGTGCAGGCATCAATGAAAACGTTGGGAAGGTCACCTGTCTCTTACTGCAGTCACATGAGTTTTTATTCATAGCGTTCAGTGTTAACCACTCCTTCATTATTTCTTTCCTTCGGAGCTGTTTTCGCATGTCCTGCCAATCACAGCACGCATCGCGTGTTGTTATGCTTAAGTCAAAATTTGAAAAGGGCAACTTCATGTACCTGTCACATGCCTCCCTGTTAAAACAGTGTTCTTTTGCAATACATTGTCAACTGATTTCTGTTGTAAGAACTGCAGTGCTGATAGGGAGGCACCCAAGCCCATAGAAACGTCTGCATTGTAGCCGAACTGCCTGTACTATGACGAAGGCTATGCACAGCCGAATCTCGACTAGTACAGATAAATCTCCTTGCCGTATAAGAGATACCGGGATCACCCGGACACGCACTGATTTCAGGCCTTTGCTGGGTCAGACGTGAGGGGAAAAAAACAACAAATGCGGGTCTCTTCTTTGAACGAGAGCGCGAGGCTCATTTCCAGCGTTGATTTTCATTCGTGTTTTTGCTTCATGCAGCCGCCCTCGGAGTCTGGGCCCCGGGTTCGGGATCTCAGCAGGCGGAAGGTGCGCAGCCCTTCTCAAGAATAGCACCCATTGTTCCTCCTGCCTGTCTGGCCGCGCTGCCGGCTGCTTCGGGGAACACTCGTTCTTTTTTTACAGCTTACACGCTTCGCCCTGCTTTACACCAGGCCAGGCTGCCCCCCCCCCCCCCTTTCTTTCTCGGTCGTTCCCAGCCTGCGTGTGGTGAGAAGAGAGAGTTGATGGTGCTCGAGCACGGCCCCGAAAGCCCGTGAATGACTGTCTGGGCCTGCTGAATAAGTTTCCTGGAGCGTTATGCGTGGGAAGGTATTGTGTAGACATGTTTAGCCCGTCCTAATAGTGCTTGCGCCAGTCTTTTTGTTTAGTTTTTTATAGTCATATAGTATAGTCATAGCGGCTATTATGTCGCCACGCCATACGATTAAATAATTTCATTCGTAACCACTTTTAAAAACGGCTTTTGAGGCACCGTCGTGATCATTCGTTCCTCAATTCATTGCTTGGTTATTTGCTTCGTGCTTATGGTTCAGCCATGAGAAGAAATTAGCTGACTTAGTTGCAATAAACATAGTTATTTTCTGGTGACTTATGCTCTCATGTTTTTCGCTGGCGGTTCATCAATCAATCAATCAATCAATCAATCAATCAATCAATCAATCAATCAATCAATCAATCAATCAATCAATCAATCAATCCCACCGTAGAGGGTAGCATAATGGATTTAGGCTAGTGAATATCCCTGCCTTTCCTCTATTCCCTCTCTCACCATAAACGATCTGCGATTAGAATACGCCTTTCTAAGTAATGCACTTGTCAACAACACGTGAGATCAAACATGGGAACATGTTAATCAAATTGCCGTTTAGAAATCAAACTTCTGCCTTAAAAAAATAAATTCTGGGGTTATCAATTCCTGGAAAGAGAATATGATTACGTGGCGCACCGTAGCGTAGAACTCGACATTAATTTTTGACCACGTGTGGTTAATGCAACATGCACGCAATGCACTGTACCCTGGCGCTTCTTGCATTCCTCAACGATTGGAAGGAGGCCGCTGCTGCCGGGGTGTCATACTATGCGCGTATTCACTGAAATAATCATACGCTTATGTTCGCTAAGGAACACTTGAGAAAATACTGGTGTTGGATATAATATGAAAGCTGAGTGGCCAATAACAAAGAGCTCTTATGAACGAAGAGATTGGTGAATTTAGACCCTGGTACTTAATGTGGCGCGATCTCAGAAACATGTATATGAAACATTTATACTACAGAAATATGTATACTATGTAGCGTCCTATAGGCCGCTACAGCGTATACATGTTTCTTTCGATAAAGTTCAATTTCTGCCTGGTGACAACGAACATGTAATTCGCCATGAAATCCATCCAACACAATGCCGTGTAGCTATGAATATTGTTTCGTTCACAGTTGCCAGTGGCATCTCAAAGGTGTTCATCAATGTGTGCTGTGCAGAAAGACAGAGAGAGAGAGAGAGAACGAAATGAAAGAGAGAATGTAAGGATGTTAAACAGAAAACATTGCTACCTCTACTGAAATGTTCCGTACGCCATTTACATGATTCCGTATGTTTTCCGGAAGATTACTACCAAATTATACGACAAATAACATAAAAATATGCGGAATCTCTGTATTGCGCAAGAAAACATGGAATGATTGGAAAGGCATACGGAAGAATTCAGTATGGAGCCCGCGCTGTAGGTCAGGGGAAAGGGTAATGGTACGAAGAATAGAGGGAAACGTAATGGCACGAGGCCGCTGCAGCGAGCGAAACGACTTTCGTGCTGTCTAACGCTTCAACGCAAGCTAAGCAGTGAGAACGCAGCATGGACAAAGGTATGAGCTACTTGCTAATCCCTCTCAAGATAGCGCGCGTGCGACCGCGGCCGGCCGATCAAAGTACGCAATTTCCTCCACAGTGACGCAGCTGTTTCCCTCCCCTCCCCTTCCGGGGACCTCCCCCGTGGGCCTTTAGCGCGACGAAAGACGGCCGCGATCGTCGGCTGCCCTCGCCCGCTTTCACTCGCGCATACAACGCGCGAGGCGATGTTATCGGTTTAAACTTTACCTGGACCCTCACGGCGACAGCGACGTCAGAAATGCACCTGGAGCATCCATGTAATTTCTATCGCAATGAATGAAAAACATGGTAGTCACCTGAGAAGCAGGGCGCCACTCTTTTTTAACTCTTCTTCACAATCCTGTATACATGATAGTACTTCACTAATGTTAAGCGTACAGTTCGGCGACCACCGGTGGCACTACGTTTTCTGTACCGAAGTCAAGGCTCACATCCACAGTAAGAAAACTGCTTAGTCTGAACGGCTGCTAAAACTTATCATTCTTTACGTGCCATGAATGTTTTCAAGTCAATTAAGACACATGCAACACGAAGTTCTGCTACGGTTTATCTATTTCACGAGACCAGGGAATACCTTGTGTACATTATCTCGAAGGAACTCCCCTGACCTCGAGCGAAATGACGTAAATACGTGGCACGGCGTAGCCTTATCATATCAGTGTTATGTGGTTCTCTCTACAAAGGCCGGATTTTTATGCGCTAAAGACGGGGTATTTACTATTTAGGCGCATAGAAAACGACCAAAGTCCCACACCTAAAGCTTGTGGCCTGTTTTAATGGTAGGAAACTGAGCGTTAACTGGCAGGTCCCCGAAGAGAGCAGACACATTATACCTGCATCACTTTGAAGGGCTCTGCTGGGCACCCGAGAGGGTGCTGTGTATTGCTGTGATTCCTCGTATTGCAGTTAAAATTCGTTCTGTTGCGACGAGCAGGCAATAATATTTATTAGCCAAATGTTTCTTATTAGTATAGCGTGTTGACTGAAGCATGTACGATGCTGTTAAAGTTATTGAGAGACGTTAAAATGCGTGCCGCTGCACTGAAGTCATCAAATATTCTAGTAAGGGAAAAAATGCAGACTAAGAAATATTTACAACCCTTTGTACGATTCTCATAAATCGTACAAGAGGTTGTAAATATTTCTTAGTAACATATGATTAGAACCACTAGGTCGAAGGATACGGCGCCCGCACTCATAAAAATATATTACGCCATAGTGTTCGTAGGGAATAAGTTTAGGCTCTCCTGATGCAGGAAATATCATTACCGCAGGCGACCGGCCAGCGTTTACCGATACAATGTTTTGTGAATTCGGTCCATGGATTGCACATCTTTATTCCCAGATTAAGCTTGTACGATGAAACACGCGTTCAACATTGACAAAGATGAACTTAACATTTTTGAAATCTTGAATGTCGAGCTATAGGTACCTGCGAAACTCACCTGAACAAGCAAACAATTTTTTTCTTATGACAGGTTGCTCAACTGGGCAAAAGTTTTCGGACAAAGTGTAACTGCCGCGCACATGATATGCGTTATCATGCGTTGTGAGGCAGTCGCAGTGCTACGAATCGTGGAGTGTTAACAACTTTAGGGGCGAATTTTTTTTTTGTATCGCTATGACCTTTTTCTTCGAAAAGTTTTTTTTTTTTTGATCACAAATTGAAACAAAGCAGTATTCCTACTTACGTTTGTTTCGGTAAAAAGTCTTAAATATGAATTTCATTTTACCAAAGCCAAAGGTATACACTGTATTGCCTAAGACGCGAGTTTGTTACTAGTGCGGTGACGTAGCGTCATTCTGCTACGCACCTTAAAAGGACGCTAGCATCGAAGCACAAGGATCGCCAGGTTCTTGGCCCCGGTATAGACACATTCACTCGCGCTAATTGTGATACCGGACAATGGTGTCTGTAGGAATGCAGCTGCTTTGATGAAAAGTCGCACTCACCGACACTACGATATCAAGAAACATTGTTTGTCACTCGCCGCTACTATTTTTCGCTATTGCTTTGTAAACAGTTTGAAATCACATACATCAAGCCTAAGCGCATGACGTCGGCCGCCCCGCGTCCTTGGCGCAGTCCGCGGGCCATTAAGTGCTGCCCGATACGGCTTTGTGTGTGAATGCCCCGATGCATGAGCGACCCCATTGTGTTGACCCCAGGCTTAGGCATTGTGCGACGTTGTTTTCATGTTACGCGTTTGCGGGAAGCCTTGGACCTTAATCGAACACTATCTCTGCATTTGGGATCAGGCCCAGTTCGAACCGGAAAATGCTGATGCCGCAAAAGATCTAAGTGCTCTCGATACAATAGGGCACCCCGATTAGCATAAACCAACTTGAAGGCCAAGCGTTCTCTCGGGGCCGTGCATGAGATTTCCCGACTCGAATGCATGTGTGACGCCGCTGCGGCTCAGTGGTTACGGTGCTTGGCTACTGACTCTATAAAGGCGCGAGTTCGACCACGAACGCGGCGGTCGCATTTTGATGAAGGCGAGATACTAGACGCCTGTGCGCGGTGTAAGCGCAGGTTAATGCATCCCAAGTGATCTAAATTACCTGGACCACTCCTCCACGGCGTCTCTCATGACCTGAGATCGCTTTAGGTCGTTAAACCCCATAAACCAACCAAACCGATCGAATGCATGTGAGGAGCAAAGATACAGTTATCAAAGAGCAGATGAACCGATATGAATAAAATTGGTTTCATTTTAGGGAAAACCCAAATCATACCAATTTTTGAAAACAAAAAGTACGTTGATAGCCTGAAATCCCTTTTGTCAGAATGATTGAAAACTGGCACGTATCAATAAAATTGAAGCACAAATTAAACAACTGTGCAACCCTATCCCAAAAGAGATATCTCGCATTTGTGTAAACGACGCCTGTTCATTCGATTATGCTTGACCAATTCACACACTAAATTAAACAACAATATTCTTCTGAAGAGAGTTTGTTGCAAGAAACCAAAATGGTCGGCCTGAGTCAGTATGCATTGGCCTGCTACTCTACACGGGTAAAAAAATAGAGGAAGAATATGATGAAGTGTGAAGTTTTTCAATAATCCTGCTCAATAGTACATTTCAGAGTAGGGTATAACAACGAATTCATCTGTTTGAAGGGTCTGCGTGCAGTTTACAATGTTTCTTGCACTATCCATGAGTTATTCACCTGAAGCTTGTTGCTTAAGCTTCTTGAAGTTTTCCGACTTAAAGGGCCCCAAAACAACCCCTGAAAATGCAAAGAACGAGCGTGTTATTCTCTCCTGGCCTTTCCCGTCTTTTAGGTACCATTCGTGACTTCAGCAGCCCGTTCACGTGACGTCATGAGGAAATAACCTCTTCATTGGTCCATATACGAGGGATATCAGTAGTGAATTGTCTTCTACCCTACTTCGCCACGCAGTCGCACGCCCGTTCTTCCTTGTGTAGTACGACTATCGTGCGCGATCAGCCAATTTCGCTTGTTTTCGTACGTTTTCGGCGGCGCAAGCGGAGATCACAGCGTGTAGTCGAAAAGCGCGAAATTCTCATAGGCTCAAAGCTTAGTGCTCACATTGTCCACGTGTTTTCTCGGAAAATAATTGGCGAGGAGGAGGTAGGGCCTGCAGGAAGGGTAGCGAAGGCGAGAAAGAAACCACTCTCTCGTCTATGAAGTCGGAGTGCTGTGGGGGCCCTTTAATGCAGTTTTCGCAAACACGCGCATCAGATTGTTCACCGGGAAAATGTTTCGTTTGGTTCGGGTACGGGTCTGGCGCGCTTCATTTCCGCCCGGTTCAGTTCCGGTTTGGAGAAATAAAAAAAAAATGCATATGACGGTTCGCGAACCGGTTCGCAACACTAAACCACTTTGCGGACCGCTTCAACAGTGTAAACTATCTACAACTCGCTGCACATCTCTATTTACTTAAGTGTGCTAAGCTTAAACACTGAAAGTAGCAGTGCTTAGGTTCAGTTCACTCGAAAGTTGGCCAGGACTTTTATTTGGTATCTCTCGGTCAATTTCCAATCAGGTCAATCAAATCAAGTTTATTCAGGTCTTAGTATAAAACACCATACAGATAGTTAAATTTGGGTCGATGGAGGTGATCCCGATGGTTCGGACGATCGTGGCGACACGTTGAAGGACTGGACAGGCCCGGTTGCTCAGATCCTGGCGAACTTGAGTTTATTTACACTCTTTTACACTTTATGACAAAACAAAGGCCGGGGCGGCCACTGAACAGCTCTCGCGACAACAACTGGGCTGGGCCCGCACCCAGCGTTCAAGCTCTTAAGAGAATATCTCTAGTACTTCGTCCCTGGATCTCTCTTGTGGTTATTAAGGAAGGGGAAAAAGGCACCTAATTTCTGTCTGCCTATAGGCGACACGGCGCAGTGCCATGTAGGGGTGGGGGGTAAGGAGGGAATAAAAGAAAAGTAGGAAAAATAGAGAAAGAAGTGAGAGAGGCACATCCATCCAACGAAGAGAGAAGAGGACAGGAAAGATGGGGGAAACGGTCACGGGAGTTCAGGGACGGGTCCACGAAACACAGCCAGAGGCACGGTGCACAACATCGGCGAAGCGGCGGAGGCCCCGTCGATGAGCGGCGCACGGCATAGCAGGTGTTATGATCGGCCTGCCTGGCTTGGCGCCGCTTTGACGCGTGAGACGTTGCGGCTAAGACTACCCTGATTTCTTCCGGGTCAGCGGTTCCAGAGATGCCCCAAGAGCGGCGACAACACGAAGGTCGTTCGTCTAATATTCTCAGGTTGTCTGCGCCCCTCGTAAAACCCGTTGGGCACGCCTGACCGACTGACAGATTAGGAAGAGTTGTTGGCCGTCGAGGCGGCTTGCTTTGTCGTCAAGGTGCCCCGGACAAAGGACCCAGCGTCTGGGAACCGTCTGCGGATGCATTTCCCACGTTCTCCGTGGCGCCTTGTTGCCGCTGTTTCCACAATTCGTGGTCTGCCTCGCGCATAACCATCATTGCAACAGACTACGAAATTGACTTCCACGTAAGACTCAACGTCTTCGTGCTGTGCCGTGTGTGCACGGTGGGCAGTGTTTTTCCCTCGCCATGGGATGAACTGGATGTGCCTCTTTCTCCTGTCGTGGGTTGGGAAGGAGGCGGCGTTTCACCTTCCCCTTTTGGGGGCGGAGGTGAAGATGGAAATTTTCACTGGACTGTCCTGGCCTCCATTGTTTTTTCCTACAGGGAACCCTGGGAAGGCCAGCATATAAAATGCGAGCGCCGATGCGCTCCCGACAAGCTCTCACAAGTTCTCTCAAGCTCTCACGAGCTCCGAGAGCTTCCATGATGCTAACCCCATCATGTAGCAACACGCTACCTGTAAATAAACGTTACTGTTAACAGCTCCGGGCTCCTCTCCTCGACATCTCCCCGGGACTCTGGCTGGCTCCGGTCCTCAGGGCAGAACCCCGATTACATCAACTGGATGGCAGCGGTGTGATGCTGCTGACAACTGGAACACATCAACTGGTTAGCAGCAACGGGATGACCCATGCTTGACTCGGGCCTCAACGATATGGTGAGTGCTTGATTTTCTTTGAGTTTTGCCAGGTTTTAGCTTTTGAAGTTTTCTAAATCTGTGTGTAATCTTCTGTGCGTATAGGCTTCGTTGTACCGCTACCATACGTCACAGCTATTCACCATTTTAGCTTTCATGTTCTAAACTGGCAGTGTTTTACCGTACGTCTAGGCTTCGCTTGTTCGCTACCTAACGTCACGGCGGGTAGAAAGTCCTCACTCGTGAAGACCATGGAGTTGGTAAGAAGCTAGAGAGACCAGACCTCTTACTACTGTGTGAAGAGCTGGGAATTAAGGTTGGGAGAGAAGAGAGAGAGCCGCAACTGATTCGGGCAATTCAGGAATGCGGTGCGGAGGATGACGAAATTGAGGAGTGCTGGGAAGAAGTAGAAAAAAGGCAAAAAGAGGCCGAGAAAACCAAAAGTGGGCCGAGGAAAACGAAAAAAAGGGCCCGCGGAAGTACGTAGGAGGGTGTCGGTAAAGGCGGTAGACCTTTTGCAGCCGTTCGAAGTCGGCTTGGACATCGCACTTTTTCTTGTGAATTTTGAGCGGGCATGCGAGGATGCCGGAATCCCCCTCGAAAGTTGGCCACGAAAATGCTAACACTTCTCCCGCGCGAAGCCGCCACTGTGATAACTAGACTCAGCAGAAAGGACGCTGAAGCGTATGACAAGGTCAAAGAGGCGCTGTGTAGCAATCGTCGCTTGTCACCAAAAGCATTCCGACAGCGTTTTAAGCATACGCGCAAAGCTAGGGAATCAGACGAGACCACAGCCGTAGCGAGTAGCTCAAAAGAGAAGCAAGAAGGCGTTTGAGGCTAGAAAGCCGGTCGTCTGCCGCCGTTGCCAAGAGCCTGGTCATCTTTCGTTCGCCTACCGAAAGCCTAGGAACGTTCTCTCTTGGTGGACAGCAGCGACATTAAAGGAGCAGAGAGCGCTAAAGATCCACAGGTCCATAGCCAGCTAGAGATTGTGGGATCGTTCGGACTACCCGTTACTGAGGCTGCCGGGTCACAAAACCTGCCCAAGCATAATCCCTCTTCGAATGACTCGGATATGCTTCTGAGAAGGGCCTTTGTTTTGGTGACACATACGGCTGAATCTCCGACGAGTCCCACAGCTTGTAAGTCCGCTCCGGAGATGAGAGCAGCGAGGTTCAGGAAGCCGTAAATGCTGCTGATCCACGGGTTGAAAGCCACAAACAACGCGCGAGTGGCGAGAAAGAAACGATAGTTGAAGAGGAAAGTGTGCGTTTTCCGATAGCCCGCGTGGAGGTTGAAGGAGCGTTCGACTGCTCGAAACGAAGGCTTCCGCGTCACAAAACCTGCCTAAGCATTGTCCCTATTTGACTTCGAGTCACTCGGAGATGCTTTTCAGTAAGGGCCTTCGTTTTGGTGACCAGTCGGTAGAAGCTCTGACGCGTGCGACAGTATGTAAGTTCGCTCCTGAGATGACACGTGGCGCGACTTCGCAAGTGTTAAACGCTGCTAATCCACAGGTTGATAGCCGCGTGGAGATTGCGGGACCATTCGAGCTACCCGTGACTGAAGCTGCCGGGTCACAAAACCTGCCCAAGCGTTATCTCTATTTGACTTCGAGTCACTCAGAGAGGCTTTTGAGCAAGGGCCTTTGTTTTGTTGACCACACGGTGACAGCTTTGACGCGTCCGACGGCTCGTAAGTCCGCTCCTGAAAAGAACAGCGCAGCGCATTGTACGCGGAATCGGTCGGGGGATGGATTGATGCGCAATCATCGAGACAGTAAGCGCGATACAGCTGACGTGCGGGTTGATGCTGATGAGCATCGCAGGCGGACGAAGGGCTCCAGAGTTTGCACCAAGAAGCGGGCAAAAAGGAGAAAGCGTCCGAAAAGCAGAAATGCAGCGAAGATGCAGCGTTTGAGAAAGTGCTTCAAACGTCGGCACAAAAAGGCGAGAAAGGTGCGATTGTCACCATTGACAGGTTTCTACGGCATGCGTCCGAGCCGTCGAAAGAAAAAGAAAAGAGAAGCGCATGGTTCGCAGAGGGGGTCAGAGGGCAAAGGAGCTTCCCATTGTCCCTTTCGCGGAACGTTGAAACAGGTGCGACACCGCGAGGTCGACGACCTTCGCGAGGTGGCAGGAGGCGACAAAGACAAGTTCGCTTCAGGGAAAGTAGTGAGGCTCGACGAGGGGGTGATTAACGTTCATGCGTATCGTACACCCCGCTTGACGAGAAAAGCCTTTTGGGCGCGACCACCGCGAGTGCGCTTGAAAAGTTGTTGAGGACAACTGTTAACTTTTCATGGAATGTCGGCTCAGGATTTGCGGAAAGATTTTTTTTGTTTGTTGATTTTAGTTAGGAATTAATTTTCCTTGTAGCGCTCGCGACTCTTGCGGTTTAGTTCAGCTAGTATTGAACATTGTTTTCTTTAGCGCTCTATGGTTTTTTTTTTGTTAGCCGATATGCATTCTGCAGTTAGCTTTCCAAAGGTTAGTGACACGCATCCAAGCGAGTTAAGGGCTTAAGAGATGGGTGCCATGAATAGGATTATGACAGCTGACTTCAAAAGGAGTTGGTGGCATTTCCGTTGCGTGTCATGTGTGGACGCAGTGTGTCCCACGTGTTGGATGGCGGAACCGTAGGTAAGCTCGAAGCTTGCGAGAAGGATAGGCCAGGATAGGCTGTGCGAGTTTTTGCAGAGCCGCGCGAAAATTATTTTGTTTGTTTATTGTTCTTTCCGCGTGCGTTCTGTGTAGGAGCGAATAGGGAGCGTGAGTCGCTTGGTTATTTTAAGAATTGTCGTCGCAAAAGCTGGGGTTTGTTGTTTGGACCACGATGTTGGGCAAGTGTCAGTAACGCTGTTGACCCGGCCGTGCCTTTCCAGTTTAACACCAAGCTTTACACACATTTTATTTGTATTTGAGTTCGTGACATGTAATTAGTGTATTGTGTAAATCACTCCCTTTCGTTATTGTATCGCCCGTAGCACCTGCGTGCCTTAGAGGATGTGGCTTCCTCTGGAAACGATGCAAAACGTTAGGCTGTTGATTTGCTTCGCACGTAGTAGGTCTGAGGTTTGTTATGGCTTCGTTATCTGATTCTTGATTTTCACGAGTGAGCGCACCAATTGTAAATTTCTAGGGAGTTTTACCAAAACTGTAACCTGGCATTTCTCGAGGTCAGTTGAGTGCTCTATGTTTGTTGTGCCTCGAGTCTTGCGTGGTTCGTTTCTGGCGTTTGCTGGCCATGGCTCAGGTCCAGAGATTGGTGCAGCCTGCGTCAACGTCTACAAGGGAGCAGATCTACGGTCTCTGCGGAGTGCTTCGGTGCTGCAACCCCTTCGAGACCTCCTGTGACGGTGGACGGGCTGTTATGATCGGCCTGCCTGGCTTGGCGCCGCTTTGACGCGTGAGACGTTGCGGCTAAGACTACCCTGATTTCTTCCGGGTCAGCGGTTCCAGAGATGCCCCAAGAGCGGCCGACAACACGAAGGTCGTTCGTCTAATATTCTCAGGTTTGTCTGCGCCCCTCGTAAAACCCTTTGGGCACGCCTGACCGACTGACAGATTAGGAAGAGTTGTTGGCCGTCGAGGCGGCTTGCTTTGTCGTCAAGGTGCCCCGGACAAAGGACTCAGCGTCTGGGAACCGTCTGTGGAGACCACAGGGCCACACTTACACACATCACTTACCAATGTACCGAGCGGCCAGCCAATGCAGTATCTAGGTTGTTGCGCTCACTACAAATACTCACAACGGGTCTTGGGAGGCACGGCTTCCGAGCTGGCACTGGGGAGCCAACTGGTGACCCTAGACCAGGCCCGGCGAGCCGCCGTGGCCAGTGGGGCTCTACAAGAGGGCTCCACCCGGGATTAGCCCGTACTCTAATTCTTCAATAAAGTTTATTCTCTCTCTCTCTCCCGTCTGCGGATGCATTTCCCACGTTCTCCGTGGCGCCTTGTTGCCGCTGTTTCCAGGAATTCGTGGTCTGCCTCGCGCATAACCATCGTTGCAACAGACTACGAAATTGACTTCCACGTAAGACTCAACGTCTTCGTGCTGTGGCCGTGTGTGCACGGGTGGGCAGTTGTTTTTTCCCTCGCCATGGGACGAACTGGATGTGCCTCTTTCTCCTGTCGTGGGTTGGGAAGGAGGGCGGCGTTTTCACCTTCCCCTTTTGGGGGCGGAGGTGAAGATGGAAATTTTCACTGGACTGTCCTGGCCTCCATTGTTTTTTCCTACAGGGAACCCTGGGAAGGCCAGCACATAAAATGCGAGCGCCGATGCGCTCCCGACAAGCTCTCACCAAGTTCTCTCAAGCTCTCACGAGCTCCGAGAGCTTCCATGATGCTAACCCCATCAGTAGCAACACGCTACCTGTAAATAAACGTTACTGTTAACAGCTCTGGGCTCCTCTCCTCGACATCTCCCCGGGACTCTGGCTGGCCTCCGGTCCTCTGGGCAGACCCCTGATTACATCACAGGCGAGGAGACCGTCACGGGGGCGCCGGTCAGCGAGAGGTGCGAGGAGAGGACATCGCGGCCGGCACGTCCGTCTTGCTTGGATTCCAGCGAGCGCACCCTCCTCGTGCGGGCCATGGCGCGTCCGATCACAACGAGTGCTGGAACGACTTCCTGGATCAGAGTCGGCGCCAAGCACGACCTCTGTCCCCTCCTCAATCTCTCCGTCGAGCACCAAGCTCTCCCCTCTCCTCTCCTATTTCTCCCTTTAAATCCACCCTGTCTCGTCTGAGACCGCCTTATGGGACCAACCCTTTTCGATACTCCACCAATGAGGTAGAGAACTTTGTTTCTCTCAGAGACGTGTCTCCGCCTCCACGTTCTCACACTTTGCTGCCCTCACTATGCGGCAGGCCAACTAAAGACGCCATCAATCACATACACAGTCAAAGTACACTGAAATACACATCACCAACGTGCCCAGTTTATAATGCCGTCTCGAGCCTTGTCTACGACAAGATGCCGCCGCCTGTTGCAATTACTGCAAAACCACGTCGGTGCTAATTCAGTGAGGACCGTCGCGACGTAGACACATTGTTTACGTTGTCAGTCTCCGTGGGATCGCTTCCGCCGCACGGGTGACTCCACCGCGAAAGGAGCGGTCGACAAAAGGTCGCGGGGTTCAGCTACAAAGGCGCGGGTAGAGACGAACGGCCTAATGGCCCTTCTGAGCGTACGCTTTTCATCAAAGCGCCCCTTTTCCGTTGGGCGCCGTCTGCCGATTAGTCACCGTTGATCCGCACTGGTGAAATCTTCCGCCGAACATAACTCAGATAAATATACAGAAGGAGGTTAAATAGCCCTGGGCTGTAGGGACAACGGTCCAAGACCTCCTATCCAAGATTACCAATCAATGAATATACGCTAAGTAGCAAAAAGCAGCAATATTATAGGAAACCTTGCGGTGTATTAAAACTGAAAATAAAGGCAGAGGTAAACAAAAAATATGCTATAACAAACAATATTCTTTAAGAAATCAGTATAGGCACAGTAAAAATCAGTAGTAACAGGCGTGGTTTTAGAGATAGAATAAACATTTAGATGCCGGTTACTAAAGACCGCCCGCCTGGCCCGGGCGACGAGTTGGTGCTTGATGACCAGGTCCGGCTTAAAGATCACAGCCTCCAACGCTTCAGTGTGGAGTTTTAGGTCTTCATCTGTTTCTTCTGGTTGTAGCGCTTTGATGCTTTCTGCCTTGCAGAAACTAAGAAAAACAGTTGCTTTTTAAATAAACCAGTTGAAGAACAGCGTTTCATATAGGATGGCAATGTGTTCCAAACAGAAAAAGTAGAAATAGAACACACAAATTTGCGAGTTATGCAACAACATCTATGTACTTAGATTTAGGTGCACGTTAAAGAATACGAGGGGGTCTAAATCAATCTGGAGTCCCCTGTTATGACATTCCTCATTATAACATCGTGGTTTTGGCACTGGAAGTCCCAAAATAGAGGTACTCGTGTTGATTGAGAGTTCAAACGCAAATGCATGTCCTGTTTTTATTCCAGTTTCTCATTGGTTTTAGTTAGTTAGTTAGTTAGTTAGTTAGTTAGTTAGTTAGTTAGTTAGTTAGTTAGTTAGTTAGTTAGTTAGTTAGTTAGTTAGTAGTAGTTAGTTAGTTACGTTAGTTAGTTAGTTAGTTAGTAGTTAGTTATAGTTAGTTAGTTAGTTAGTTAGTTAGTTAGTTAGTTAGTAGCATCGTGGTCGTGTTACAGAATGGTTTGCAGCACGATGGCGTGCAACGACGACCATGGAGGGCACGTAATAGCGACAACTCACCGGAAACAGTGATCTCATTGACGCTTGCGAACAATGCGGCACTCATTGTCGCAGAGTGAGTCGATGTCTACTATATCGATGGCTGTGCAATGTGGCAAAAAGAAGCGTGTTTTTATCTCGTTTTTTTTTTTTTGCTCGCAGAGCTTACTCGAGGCCATTAACGATATTTGGGTCCCATCGCTTCCGGGCCTCAGCGTGCCAAGTTTAGCGCTAACCGCAATCAATGCCTTCTTCGCGGTCTACCAGAGGCAGCGCCCACGGCCAATCACGGTCATATTGCCAGCGCATTGTAACCGCAGCGCGCATTTCACAACTCTTATTACGTAATTAGACAAATGACAATTATGGTCTGTCGTCAACACACAAAGGAAAAGGAAACTTTTTTTTTTTGGAGCATCTGGAAGATCAATGTGCAAGGAATCATCACCATCTCTTCAGTCAAATAACTTTATATTATCCAAAGCCAGCACGACCGTAGTTATACACGTCAGCGTACGCGAGATTGCCTCGCCATTAGTAATTTTGGGCCAGAAACCCACACTTTCCTTGTTACAGCATCACAGCACGTATCCGACCTATGTACCAGAGCTATGTATTGGGCTCACTTCCCTTGTCACATGCTCGATAGCTCCCGATTTGTGCAAATACGTGCGGCAACTTTCTATCTATAGTATAGTAGCCAAGTATACATGAATGCGTGAGCAGCGCATCGCGTCATCGGTTTAGCTTGTGTATACCTTCATTGCGACGCGGTTGATGCACTTTGGAAAACGTTTCTATATAGCGTGCCCGTTTGCAGAGATTAGGTTCGAGTCTGCGCTGTCGTATGCGCTACTTCTGCTGTTCTTGTCCTCCACATCGTGTCATATGGGCCCTGCGTTCAGTTATTAGGGGCGAAGCACCTTAGGGTCTAGGCTTGTCCGGTGTGTGGTGTTGTGCGTGCTCACGGCACAGCACCGCGTAAATCCCGTAAAAAAGGTTAACAATAGACTAATATCAATCACAATTTTGACAGAACAATATAAAATACCTAGAAGCACAAACCCTTTATTCTAGTCGGCGATTAACGAGACATTATGGACCTTGGGAGCTAGCTTTGGTCGTCGACGCTCACTGTGCGCTGTCATGGTGGTTAGAAAACCGTTGCTATAGTCGAAACATATGTAAAGTATGTGAATCGAAAAAAGGTTACCATAGACGAACAACAATCGCAATTGTGACAAATCAATGTAAAACACCTGCGAGCACAAACCCCTTATACTAGTCGGGCGACTTCAACGTACACATTATGGACCTTAGGACCGAGCTTTGTCCTCGACTATTTATGTCACTTTACGTCATTCAATGTACATTATAGGGCAACATTTGGGTACATATCTGAGACAAAAAAAAATGGTTGAACAGTACACTAATATCAATCATAATTGTGAGCGAGAACAATATAAAACTGCTAGCAACACCTTTATACTAGTCGGCGACTACAACGTAGACATTATGGACCTCATGACCTAGCTTCGCCCATCGTCATCATTCATCTCGGGGAGGTGCGTTTCATACACGCATTCTCTCTCTACCACAAAATAAAAAGATGGTTGACCCCTCCTTCATAGGAATCGGTATAACCCGAAAGTGAAACGTGTCGTTCACAGAAGTAGTTTATCGTTTATAGTGCATTGGTATAGAGAGCTTGTACAATGTCTACTGTTATTTGGCAGATATATATGTTGATGTGGCGTCGCTGACGCGACCGCGAAGACAGCAGTCGGCGTTGCCAGAATGAAACCTGTTTATTTGGCCGAATTGTGGCCGGAGGGAA